>NW_027185391.1:630000-647500 GCF_022577435.1 Embiotoca jacksoni
CTTTCTGGTTGGAAATGAGGAGTTATTGTTGTTAATAAAGAGAGTTTTGTTTAAAATATTCACTTTATGTTTTAATACTTTCAGCTCAGATTCTGATGACAAAGTTTTTTGTGGAAAAATCGTGTGAATTTAAATATATTGCAAGCTCCTGCAAATATTACTGAGTTTGCTTCAATTTGGGTTAATTATTGCGATCGCCGGATTTCCTGGGGGGACTGAAATACTGCAGACCAAGAACAAGATATCTTAATAGTGACTGGTGATTTGGTCATTAAAATATTCATCCCCAGAGAGGGGGCATTCTTCTGTTGCTTCATCACTGTGTAAAGAAGTCTGTTGAATTGTTGTTCGATCTTCTCTGAATGTTCATCATCTCACAGGAGAGGTAGGAGCGTCTTGTTGTGGACCTGCTGACCTTTTCTTCAGCACCTTTGCATGAGAAATATCAAACTGGAATGTGTAGTTTGCCGTGACATTTATTTAGGATATTCCTGATTCTGAGATGTCTGAACACTCCTATTTCTGACACTCAGAGGTTGCCGTGGCAACCTCACCCTCAGACAACCATCAGAGGTCCTGTTGTTTGCTCCTCCTGTGAGTCTTATTGGTCATTCTGGGTTGTTGTTTGTGAGGAGAAATGCTGAGAGACCCATCATCTTCACCACCTTCAACAGAATTACATTTATATACATGTTTATGTGTATAAAACATTCAGATTAAATGTGTTGACGTGCCATCGTTCCCCAACTAAAGCTAAATTTAGTTTAGGTTGTCCCTCAGACACTCACAAACATTACAGGGTGAAACTTCACCGGGACGCCGGCTGCTTTTATGATGACATATCTTTCATTCATCTCAATTTAATGTGTTCAACCTGATTTCAAATCATAACTAGAATACTGTTCTAGGAAAGGAGATGTGATTTAATCCTTCGAACCTGATTAACACAAAATTAAATTCACTCCTCTTCTTCTTAGCTAAATAGCGAGTATTCATCATCGTTAACACTACATGAAGCGTTGCGTCCGTCTCCATCTCCACTACTCTTAATTCAATAATTCCCAAAGTCCTGATTGCTTTATATCGTACTGTATATCAGAATAAACAGAAGAACTATTGTACTGTATATCAGAATAAACAGAAGAACTATCATACTATATATCAGAATACTTACTACTTCTGATGATACCTGTTGTTTCTCCATACAACAGTGTTTTCAGCTGATCAAGTTTAGAAATCACAGCTGACCTCTGAACTGTCTCTAACATAGTGCTGACATTATATCCCACTTTGTATGATAAAATAATAATAAAGTATTAGTGAGTTATTATCACATATCACAGGGCCGTATGTCCTGACTGTGAGTCCCTGTTTGGGCCCCTGGAGTCATTCAGCATATTTATTTTCCGTCAAGAACTGAGCATATATTTTTTCAAATTGCTGAGTCGTTCAGTATCCTACAAACATGGTTCAGATATTTCCAGATTCTAGACAATCACCTCTACACAACTATACAAAGACATCTCTACTGACAATATTTCATTGTGAGAAACATGACAAAAACAAAACAATTTCATTAGACATTAGACCTTGATATAAACGCAAAAGTAAAACATCTCTAAATATGATCAACTTAAATGATGAAAGCTCTGCAGAGCCCAGACTGTTCTGAAAAACCAAGATGCAGTATGAATGTTTATCGGCAACAAAGAGCGAGATGTAAACTGAAGGAAGAGAAGGTACCGTGTCCCGGGTTCACAGGGTGAACAGCGTCTGTCACGCTTAAATCAACATGATGAGGTGTCAGACATTCGGATAGTAACTGATGATGGATCATAAATGTAATGAAATAAATACACATAACTGTGTGAAGTGTGGTTTCCCCAGGAGAGGCCCGGTCTAACATGAACACAGACAGCGTGTGAACATCACGTCTGAATCAGATCAAACCAAAAGAAGCTGCAGAGTGGTGCAGTCACACATGTGGACATCAAAGTCCCCATAACCATGGAAACCTGTCTTCTGATGGCGGAAGACGAGACGTTTGGACAGAGAATTGTGATGGTGTATGGACAAAAAGACTCACTGTCGTACTAATAATCACGTTAAAACACCGTCCAGTGTAAATAGAGATTATTCAACAAGTTACCAACTAAAGAAAACGTGCTCATCTTGTAGAGCATCTGCTGATGAGCAGGATGTGATGTCATCATGATTTGTTCCAAATCTTCAGTTGACCAATCAGATTTCTGGGGCGGAGCTACTGGTTGCATAAACTGTGTTCTTGTGTGTTCATGTGTGTTTGCAGCTGATAGCAGAAGACGTGGACAGCCATCTGAACGGAGCCATCCTCTACTCCATCGTCAGCGGAGACAGAGACAACCAGTTCTTCATTGACCCGCTCAGTGGGGTCATCAAGGTCAACAAGCAGCTGGACCATGAGACGGTGAGGACACGCACACGCACGCACGCACGCACGCACACACACACACACACACACACACACACACACACACACACACACACACACACACACACACACTCACCCTCATCACTGTCCCAGGGGCTCTTGCGGAGGGAGTCACAGTCGGAGCGGCAGGGCGACACCGGTGGCAGGTTGGGGGCCACGCTGCACACCACCACCCCCCTCCTGGTGGTGGCTGACAGGATCCTCGGGGTTCAGTCAGGAAGTAAAGAGACACTTTTCACAGGTTAGATTAAACATGACAGTTCTCACTCCAACCAGTCAAAGCAGATGTTCTCCGCCTCCGAGCTGTCTCAGGTTCTTCCTGTTAAAAGGAACTTTTTCCTCCAGGCATTAACATGTTGTCGAGTGCAGACGCTCGTCAGCTGAGGGCTCTTTAATTACAGACCATCGTAAAAAATTATAATAATAAAGGTGATATCAGCAGCAGCCAGTGCAGCTGTAACAGGTAGAAACAATGGAGCTAACAAAACATGTAGAAAAAGAAATTTGTTGGTTGTGTAGTTAAATAAATATATATATATGAAATCAACTTGGGACTGGACCAATCATCAACTATCAGTGATGTCATCATCCATCAGTGATGTCATCGTTGGTTTGTGAACGTTATGAATCCTCCAGTTCAGATTCTGTCCGTCACCATCTTTGATAGTTCGGAGCGGTTTGGAGCAGGAAGTGACCATATTTGGACGAGCTGGGGGAGGAGCCAGAGGTGGATCTGACCGATCTGATCGGAAACCTGACGATACTACGTCCCGCCCACCGATAGCTGTAACCTGACTGCACCACAGGCCTGTCAATCAAACAGACACGCCCCCAAAAACAGGTCTTCTTGAATCTTCTTTTCTAATGAATGAGGGATTATTTTCAGATGGACCTCCAGAAAACTAATAAGAAGGAGTGACTTTAGCTAACAACACCGAGATAACTGATGGACACATTTTATTCACTTTGGATTTGATGAGAGAAGTTGAATGGGAGTCTATGGAGCCGGAGGCTTTTTGGAGCCGACCTCTAGTGGCACTCGCTGGTATTGCAGCTGAAGACACTTCTGGATCAGAACCATTTTACAGACCTGAAGCTACGAACTCTTTGATACACAGTCAGTGTTTCTGAACCAATGGAAACCCATCTCTGTTGTCTGAATTAATACCTGCAGTATGTGACAATGGATTCATGAAACATTTACAAACTGAGCTGTTGAAACGCTCAGAATGAAGTTGACTTGGTTCTCACTTCCTGCTTCATGTGTCGGTGCTGTCTCATGCACAGCCTGTTAACCCTCCACGCATGAACACACACGAGCTGCTGTGGCGTTTAACAGCTGCAGAGTCGCATATCTTCAGTGTGAAGAGGAGCCTGTTGGCTGCTGGTCGGTTCAGAACGAATCCCTGAGCAGATGGCAACTAATCACACTTGAACACAAAGCAGCTCTGGATATCAGCTCTTTAATTTGCTGTTCACAAACGAAGAGCCCCGCCTCCTCTGAGCTGTGTTCTCACCCTTCCTCCTCTTCTTCCTCTTCTTCATCTCCTTCTCCTCCGCAGTGCTTGAAAACTTCAAAAATGTTCATATTCCTATCATAAAGAATTCATGAGAGCAGTCGAAGAGCCGTCTGAGCGTGCTCAGAAAGAGTGCAGAGGCGTGTTAGGGATCAAAGCTTTTGGCTGATGAAAGTGTGTTTGGGGTTATCACAGCAAGCAGCAGTGTTGTGAGTGTGTGTGTGTGTGTGTGTGTGTGTGTGTGTGTGTGTGTGTGTAAGAGAGAGACACGTGTGTGTGTGTGTGTGTGTGTGTGTGTATATGTGTTGTGTGTGTGTGTGTGTGTGTGTGTATATATGTGTGTGTGTGTGTGTGTGTTTGTGTGTGTGTGTGTGTGTGTGTGTGTGTGTGTGTGTGTGTGTGTGTGTGTGTGTGTGTGTGTGTGCGTTTTGTAGCAGTTTGTGTGTGTGTGTGTGTGTGTGTGTGTGTGTGTGTGTGTGTGTGTGTGTGTGTGTGTGTGTGTGACAGGCTGACATGTCTGTGCATTAACTCTCAGGTGTGAGTGTGTTGTGTTGATCCATGTTTCCTCCTCTCATCTCCATGCAGCTCCCTCTCTCTTCCTCTGGAAGCAGGTCACACTTGTTTCTACTCAGCTCCATTTTTTCATGTCTCATGCAGCACAATATTGTTCTGCTGCTTCTGCATTTGTCCTCAGCTGCTTCATTAGCTCTTTATTATAAAGCAATGTGGAGGAAGGAAAAATATCCTGCAGCAGCTGGTGGAGGCTGAGCAGCATGCCGAGACAACGTAAACATCCTCCACACACAGACACACACACACACACACACACACACACACACACACACACACACACACACACACACACACACACACACACACACACACACACACACACACACACACACACACCAATATGTGCATCATGTAGCTGCTGCTGTTTCTGTTGTGAACTGACTGAATCATTTTGGCTGCTCTGAAGTCTGTCAGCAGTGTAATGAATGGAAGCAGCGTTGGAGGCGTTTCACACATACAAATCTGACCTCTGCATGAGGAGTGAACACACACACATACGGAGCAGCTGTGGCACCCGGGGAGCAGTTGGGGGTTGGGTGCCTTGCTCAAGGGAACCTCAGCTGTGGATGTTGAAGGAGGGGAGAGTAATGTTCACATTTTTAGAAGATTAAAACTGCAGTTTGTCACGGAACATACAGACAAAAAGCCTTTAGGAATAATGTCCTCTGACCAACCATCAACCATCAGTGATGTCATCAACCATCAGTGATGTCATCGTTGGTTTGTAAACGTTATGAATCCTCCAGTTCAGATTCTGTTCGTCACCATCTTTGCTAGTTCGGAGCGGTTTGGAGCAGGAAGTGACCATATTTGGACAAGCTGGGGGAGGAGCCAGCGGTGGATCTGACCAATCTGATTGGAAACCTGACGATACTACGTCCCGCCCACCGATAGATGTAACCTGACTGCACCACAGGCCTGTCAATCAAACAGACACGCCCCCAAAAACAGGTCTTCTTGAATCTTCTTTTCTAATGAATGAGGGATTATTTTCAGATGGACCTCCAGAAAACTAATAAGAAGGAGTGACTTTAGCTAACAACACCGAGATAACTGATGGACACATTTTATTCACTTTGGATTTGATGAGAGAAGTTGAATGGGAGTCTATGGAGCCGGAGGCTTTTTGGAGCCGACCTCTAGTGGCACTCGCTGGTATTGCAGCTGAAGACACTTCTGGATCGGAACCATTTTACAGACCTGAAGCTACGAACTCTTTTAGAAACAGTCTGTAGTTCTGACAGATGAATCATGGAGGTGTTTGTCCTCAGTAAGAGGAGACAGGCCTGTGTTTTTAGGAGAAGCTCAGACCTGCTGTGAAGCACAGTGGTGGTAGTATTATGGTCTGTTGTTGCTTCACTGCCTCAGAGACTGGGCAGCCTGCAGTCACTGATTCAAATATAAACTCTGCTTCATATCAGAGACCTTTCAGCGATAACAATCCTCAGCACAGCGTCAGAGGTCAGAGCTGTTTTTAACGTGTAAATCTGAAGGGAACCTTTCATGCTGTGCACTCATGAAGCACCTTTAATACCTCAGAGCTTTATAAAGCACTTTACAACTCTGGACTCACACACACACACACACACACACATACACACACACACACACACACACACACACACACACACACACACACACACACACACTCACATACACACACCCACACTCACACACACACACACACACACACACACACACACACACACACACACACACACACACACACACACACTCACATACACACACACACACACTCACACACACACACACACATACACACACACACACTCACATACACACACACACACACTCACACACACACACACACACACACACACACACACACACACACACACACACACACACACATACACACACACACACTCACATACACACACACACACACACACACACACACACACACACACACACACACACACACCACACCTTCTCCATCTGAGTCTCTGAGGAGAACCATGGAGGAACTTCATACATCTTCAAGGATGTTTCCTTTCTTATCCTCTACTGCCCCCTGCAGGACAATACTTACATTCTGTCCATTACAGACTGCTCTAATAAAAAAAACTCAAATCAAATCAAACTCAAATGCTTTTATTCAGCATTTTTAAATATGTGATGTCATGAGACTGAAGGCATCTGCAGCCTAGATTTGCAGTACAACTGATGACCAGCTGGTGAAAGCGGCTGCCCCGCCTCCACCTGTCTCACGTCACGTCTTATTTCATCCTTCCAGGTGTCCAGCTTCTGTCTGTCCATCCGAGCTCTGGACAGTGGAGTCCCTCCCATGTCCTCCACGGTGACAGTCAACATAGACATCTCCGACATCAACGATAACCCCCCCGCCTTCTCCCCCGCCAACCTCATCACTGTCATACAGGTGAGTGATTCACCTGCAGATGATGTGATGTCATCGACAGTCTGACTCCTGTCGTCAAACATGGAGCCGTGAAGTGTTTAGATGGGGGATAAGTTATGATGGCTGACACTTACTCTACACAATGTCCTTATATAATAATAATAATAATAATAATAATAATAATAACTTTATTTCTATAGCGCTTTTCAAAAACAAGTTACAAAGCGCTTTACATACATTAAAACACGACATGCAACAGTTAATAAAATATGATGATTAAATACAACAAAAATAAAACAGACCGTGAATCAATAAAAAGTCTAAAATAGTGCGTTTTAAAGAGTGACTTGAAAGAAGAGTGCGTCAGCGTCCCTGATGTCCTCTGGCAGGTCGAACAGAAGACGCCCACTCACCTGTAGTTTTAAGGTTAGTTGGAGGTTCAGTCAGGAACGACCAACCAGAGGATCTCAGTTTGCATGTCAGCTCATAGGGGTCACGAAGTCAGATATATATTCAGGAGCCGGCCCCCTGCAAGCCTTATAATTTAATTCAATTCAATTCAACTTTATTTATATAGTGCCAAATCACAACACAGTTTATTTCATGGCACATAACACATTAAAGTCTTTACAGCAAGACATTACAATATTAGACAGAGAAACCCAAGAATTCAACAATTCAACAATTCAACAATTCAACAATTCCCACATAAGCGAGGAGGGAAAAACTCCTCTTTAAGGGAGAAAAACCTCCAACAGAGGGAAGAAAAACTCCCTTTAACAGGAAGAAACCTCAGACAGAACCAGGATCAGAGGTGGGCGGAGCATCTGTTAACAGAACCATGATCAGAGGTGGGCGGAGCTTCTGTTAACAGAACCAGGCTCAGAGGTGAGCGGAGCATCTGTTAACAGAACCAGGATCAGAGGTGGGCGGAGCATCTGTTAACAGAACCAGGATCAGAGGTGGGCGGAGCATCTGTTAACAGAACCAGGATCAGAGGTGGGCGGCCATCTGCCTCCACCGGTTGAGGTGAGAGGAGAGCAGAGAGAGAAAAGGACAGCATAGAGATAGAAGAGAAGAACTGTTGATGGAGACGACAATCACAGAGCAGAGACATGCAGCTCCATGATGGGACATCTGGAAAAGAAAGAACAGAAACTACACGAGTGAAGGAACTGAATGGAGACAACAGATAATAAGAAGAAACTATGGGAGAGAAGAAGATGGTGAGGTATGAGTCAGTTAAAGAGTAGGAGGAAAGAAAAGAAGATCAGCATGTAACGAGGTCCTCCAGCAGCCTCGGCCTATAACAGCATAACTAAGGGTTGGTTCAGGTCTACCTGAGCCAGCCCTAACTATAGGCTTTATCAAGAAGGAACGTTTTGAGTCTAATCTTAAAGCTAGAGAGGGTTTCTGCCCCTCCAACACAAACTGGGAGCTGGTTCCACAGGGGAGGAGCCTGAAAACTGAAGCTCCGCCTCCCATTCTACTTCTGGAAACTCTAGGAACCACAAGTAGACCAGCGTACTGAGAGAGAAGTGCTCTGCTAGGATTATATGGTTCTAAAAGATCTCTAAGATATGATGGAGCCTGGTCATGTAGAGCTTTGTAAGTCATCAAGAGAATTTTAAATTCTATTCTTGATTTCACAGGAAGCCAGTGAAGAGAAGCTAAAACTGGAGAAATATGATCTCTCTTGATAAATCCCATCAGTACTCTTGCTGCAGCATTTTGGATCAGCTGCAGGTTTTTAATGAGTAATTTGGACATCCTAACAACAAGGAATTACAATAATCTAGTCTGGAAGTAACAAATACATGAATGAGTTTTTCTGAGTCACGCTGAGGAAGGATTTTCCTGATTTTATTAATATTACGTAGATGAAAGAAGGCAGTTCTGGAGATTTGCTTTATATGGTGTCTAAAGGACAAATCCTCATCAAAGATGACTCCAAGGTTCCTCACAGTTTTGCTGGAGGCCAAGACAACGTCATCTAGAGTAACTAAGTGATTACAGAAAGAGTTTCTGAGGTGTTTAGGACCAAGTACAAGAACTTCTGTTTTATCTGAATTTAGAAGCAGGAAGTTTTGGTCATCCAGGCCTTTATGTCTTTTAGACAGGCTTCAAGTTTTACTAACTGATTAGTTTCATCTGGTTTTATAGAAAGATATAGCTGAGTGTCATCTGCATAACAATAGAAGTTGATGCAGTGCTTCCTGATGACATCTCCTCATGGAAGCATGTACAAAGTAAAAAGTATTGGGCCTAACACTGAGCCTTGTGGAACTCCATAACTAACTCTTGTTTGTCTGGAAGACTCATTGTTGACATGGACAAACTGGAATCTATCTGATAAGTAGGATTTGAACCAGTCTAATGCAGTTCCTTTAATCCTCGTAACATCTTCTAATCTCTGTAATAAGATCGAATGATCAATCGTATCAAAAGCAGCACTGAGGTCCAGAAGAACAAGTACAGAGACGAGTCCATTATCTGAGGTTAATAAAAGGTCGTTAGTAACTTTCACCAGAGCTGTTTCTGTGCTATGATGAACTCTAAAGACTGAACATCTTCAAACAGATCATTCCTTTGTAAATGATCACAAAGTTGATTTGCAACAACTTTTTCAAGGATTTTAGAAATAAACATCAGGTTGTAAATTGGTCTGTAGTTTCCTAAAACAGCTGATCAAGAGTCGTCTTTTTAAGTAAAGGTTTAATTACAGCCACTTTAAAAGCCTGCGGTACATAGCCGGTTACAATAGATAGGTTGATCTGATCTAATATGGAAGTATTAATTAAAGGGAAGACTTCCTTAAAAAGTTTAGTTGGGATGAGATCTAACAGACAGCTAGAGGATCCAGATGAAGAAATAATTCTAGTTAACTCAGAGAGCTCAACAGGAGAGAAATGTTCCAAGTTTACATCTGGTCCTACAGTTGCTTTCAGGGCTGCTGTTGCTTAGCAACACATCAGTGATGGTGTCAGGAAGGGTCGGCCCGATTCTCTCCCTGATAGTAAGAATTTTATTAGTAAAGAAGTTAATGAAGTCATTACTGCTGAGAGCTGAAGGAATAGAGGACTCAACAGAACTGGGACTCTTTGTCAGTCTGGCTACAGTGATGAAAAGAAACCTGGGGTTGTTCTTGTTGTCCTCTATTAATGATGAATAATATAAAGTTCTGGCCTTACCAAGAGCTTTCTTATATAATATTAGACTCTCCTTCCAGGCAGGTGAAATTCTTCTAAATTAGTGGAACTCCATTTCCTTTCCATCTTTCTAGTCGCTGCCTAGCAGAGCGTAGTTCTGAGTTGTACCATGGAGACAACTTCCTCTGGTTCATGACTCTCTTCTTCAGAGGGGCGACATCATCTAGAGTTGTAGCAGAGATACTGCAGTGTTTTCTACCAGATGATCCACTTGTGTGGGACTAAGATCAACGTAGATGTCTTCCACTGCTTTAACACACGGCATCAAAGAGGATAAACATGTAACTGCTTCCTTAAACTTGGCCACGACATCATCTGACAGACATCTACTGTCGTGGGATTTATTCCCACATGCTGTGTAGTCCATTATTGGAACTTCAGATGTTAATAAGAAGTGGTCCGACAAAACAGGGTTTGGAGGAAATACTATTACATTTTCAGTTTCCATCCCATACGACAGAACCAGATGGAGGGTGTGGTTACCACGGTGACGGGGTTTATTTACATTCTAATAAAAGCCTATAGAATCTAATAATGAGCTGAAAGTAGAACTGAGGCTGTCGTTGTCCACGTCAACATGAATGTTAAAGTCTCCCACTATCATCACTTTATCTGAACTCAGCACTAAATCTGATCAAAAGTCAGAGTTCAGTTAGAAACTCTGAATAAGGACCAGGTGGGAGATAAACAACAACAATACAATCTGTTTCTCTGCTTTCCAGTTTGGGTGAGAGACTAAGAGTCAGACTCTCAAATGATTTATAACTCAGTTTAGGCTTTGGATTTATTGATAAACTTGAGTGGAAGATTGCTGCCACACCTCCTCCTCCTCCTTCTCCTCCTTCTCCTCCTCCTCCTCCTCCTCCTCCTCCTTCTCCTCCTTCTCCTCTTCTTCCTCCTCCTCCTCCTCCTCCTCCTCCTGAATCTCTAGGAATATGATAATGAATATGACTGGGAGGAGTTGCTTCATTAATCCTAACATATTCTTCCTGTTGCAGCCAGGTCTCTGTGAGACAGAGTAAATCAATCTGATGATCAGTTATCAAGTCATTTACTAACAGAGATTTAGACCAGAGAGATCTCATATTTAATAATCCGCTTTTAATTGTCAGATTTTTTTGATCCATTAATTTGGTAGGATCAATTTTTATTCCATTTTTATTGATCCATCTTTTCTTGAGTGTTTTAAATATAGGTGGTCTGGGTACAGACACAACCTCTACAGGATGTTGAAGGTTTTGGGTGAGTGACAGCTCTAAAGAAGCTGCAGAGGAGCTGTAAGACTGCAGCTCTGCGTCCTGACCTCAACCCTGGATGTCAGGTTTTAGGGCTGTTAAGAGACATGGTCATGTTTCTAGAAAGAAGAGCTGCACCATCCAAAGTAGGATGGATGCCGTCTCTCCGGATCAGACCAGGTTTCCCCCAGAAAGTATTCCAGTTGTTAATGAAGCCCACGTTGTTAGCGGGACATCACCTCGACAACCAGCGGTGAAGTGAAGACGTACGGCTAAACATATCATCACTGGTCCGGTTAGGAAGGAGTCCAGAGAAAACTACGGAGTCCCACGTCGTTTTTCAAAAGTTGGACACCGATTCAAGATGAACTTTAGTGACCTCCGATTGGTGTAACCGGGTGTCGTTACTGCCGACGTTAATAACAATCTGACTGGATTTATGATTAGCCTTAGTCAGCAGTTTCAGGTTTGATTCAATGTCGCCCGCTCTGTCCCCGAGAAGACATCTGACTATGGCCCTGGGAAGACATCTGACTCTGTCCCCGGGAAGACATCTGACTCTGGCCCCGGGAAGACATCTGACTCTGTCCCCGGGAAGACATCTGACTCTGTCCCCGGGAAGACATCTGTCTCTGGCCCCAGGAAGACATCTGACTCTGGCCCCTGGAAGACATCTGACTCTGGCCCCGGGAAGACATCTGTCTCTGTCCCCTGGTTTCACTAACTTCATGTTAAATAGAGTCTCCAATAACCAGAGTTGGTTTCTCAGCAGGTGTTTCACAGAATGTGGAACATCAGTTGGAGACGTGAAGGTCGGTGGTGAACCGTGGGCTTCTTCTTGGGACGATGTCTCCTTCGTACTGTCCCCCGGCCGCCCGGCTGTTCGGGTGCTGCGGGGGACCGGCTAACTAAACCTGTATCCTGGACAGCTGTACACCCCCCCCCCCCCTCCTCCTCCCTGAGAAGGTCCTACAGCTAGCTGGTTGTGTAGCATGGTGCACAGCAGTGATTCTAATTCTATGACCCTCCAGAGCCCTAACTACACTCCTCTTCCTCCTCCCCCCCCCCTCCTCCTCCTCAGTGACCCTGGCCTCCAGAGCCCTAACTACACTATTCCTCCTCCTCCTCTTCCTCCAACCCCTCCTCAGTGACCCTGGCCTCCAGAGCCCTAACTACACTACTCCTCCTCCTCCTCAGTGACCCTGGCCTCCAGAGCCCTAACTACACTATTCCTCCTCCTCCTCTTCCTCCAACCCCTCCTCAGTGACCCTGGCCTCCAGAGCCCTAACTACACTACTCCTCCTCCTCCTCGGTGACCCTGGTCTCCAGAGCCCTAACTACACTACTCCTCCTCCTCCTCCTCCTCCTCAGTGACCCTGGTCTCCAGAGCCCTAACTACACTACTCCTCCTCCTCCTCCTCCTCCTCCTCCTCCTCAGTGACCCTGGTCTCCAGAGCCCTAACTACACTATTCCTCCTCCTCCTCCTCAGTGACCCTGGCCTCCAGAGCCCTAACTACACTACTCCTCCTCCTCCTCCTCCTCCTCCTCGGTGACCCTGGTCTCCAGAGCCCTAACTACACTACTCCTCCTCATCCTCCTCCTCCTCCTCCTCGGTGACCCTGGCCTCCAGAGCCCTAACTACACTACTCCTCCTCCTCCTCCTCAGTGACCCTAGCCTCCAGAGCCCTAACTACACTACTCCTCCTCCTCCTCGGTGACCATGGTCTCCAGAGCCCTAACTACACTATTCCTCCTCCTCCTCTTCCTCCAACCCCTCCTCAGTGACCCTGGCCTCCAGAGCCCTAACTACACTACTCCTCCTCCTCCTCCTCCTCGGTGACCCTGGTCTCCAGAGCCCTAACTACACTACTCCTCCTCCTCCTCCTCCTCCTCAGTGACCCTGGCCTCCAGAACCCTAACTACACTACTCCTCCTCCTCCTCCTCCTCCTCAGTGACCCTGGTCTCCAGAGCCCTAACTACACTACTCCTCCTCCTCCTCCTCCTCAGTGACCCTGGTCTCCAGAGCCCTAACTACACTATTCCTCCTCCTCCTCCTCCTCAGTGACCCTGGCCTCCAGAGCCCTAACTACACTACTCCTCCTCCTCCTCGGTGACCCTGGTCTCCAGAGCCCTAACTACACTACTCCTCCTCATCCTCCTCCTCCTCCTCCTCGGTGACCCTGGCCTCCAGAGCCCTAACTACACTACTCCTCCTCCTCCTCAGTGACCCTAGCCTCCAGAGCCCTAACTACACTATTCCTCCTCCTCCTCCTCCTCCTCCTCCTCCTCAGTGACCCTGGCCTCCAGAGCCCTAACTACACTACTCCTCCTCCTCCTCCTCCTCCTCCTCAGTGACCCTGGTCTCCAGAGCCCTAACTACACTACTCCTCCTCCTCCTCCTCCTCCTCCTCCTCCTCCTCAGTGACCCTGGTCTCCAGAGCCCTAACTACACTATTCCTCCTCCTCCTCCTCCTCAGTGACCCTGGCCTCCAGAGCCCTAACTACACTACTCCTCCTCCTCCTCCTCCTCCTCGGTGACCCTGGTCTCCAGAGCCCTAACTACACTACTCCTCCTCCTCCTCCTCCTCCTCCTCCTCAGTGACCCTGGCCTCCAGAGCCCTAACTACACTACTCCTCCTCCTCCTCCTCCTCGGTGACCCTGGTCTCCAGAGCCCTAACTACACTACTCCTCCTCCTCCTCCTCAGTGACCCTGGCCTCCAGAGCCCTAACTACACTCCTCCTCCTCCTCCTCCTCCTCCTCCTCCTCCTCAGTGACCCTGGTCTCCAGAGCCCTAACTACTCTTCCTCCTCCTCCTCCTCCTCCTCATTAAAGGAAGCAGGGTTGTAACTAAACATGTCACAGCAGGAAAAACCAGAAGAGGAGGAGGGAGAGAGGGAAGACGTTGCTAACTGCTAAGCTAACAGCACCAAAACACCAAGTTAGTAAACGTTGGTCAAAGATTTAACAGGAGAATTGTTCAAGAAGAGCAAACGTGAGTTTTAACTTGAGATTAGAAGAAGTGGAGAGATTTAGATACGTATATATATAGATATATATAGATAGAGTTATATATGTATATATATAGATAGAGTTAGATATGTATATATATAGATATATATAGATAGAGTTAGATATGTATATATATAGATAGAGTTAGATATGTATATATATATAGATATATATAGATAGAGTTAGATATGTATATATATAGATAGAGTTAGATATGTATATATATAGATAGAGTTAGATATGTATATATATAGATATATATAGATAGAGTTAGATATGTATATATATATAGATAGAGTTAGATATGTATATATATATATAGATATATATATATAGAGTTAGATATGTATATATATAGATATATATAGATAGAGTTAGATATGTATATATATAGATATATATAGATAGAGTTAGATATGTATATATATATAGATATATATATAGATAGAGTTAGATATGTATATATATATATAGATATATATAGATAGAGTTAGATATGTATATATATAGATATATATAGATAGAGTTAGATATGTATATATATAGATATATATAGAGTTAGATATGTATATATATAGATAGAGTTAGATATGTATATATATAGATATATATAGATAGAGTTAGATATGTATATATATAGATATATATAGATAGAGTTATATATGTATATATATATATATATATATATATATATATATATATATATATATATAGATAGATAGATAGATAGATAGATAGATAGATAGATAGATAGATAGATAGATAGAGTTAGATATGTATATATATAGATATATAGATAGAGATTTAGATACGTAGAATTCAGGAAAAGAAGCTGAAATAACAGAAGTAACACTAGTCACAATGTTTGTAGACAGGAAGTGATGCATTACGCTCACCGTGACGTCAGACGAGATTGCCGTAATTTTAAGAACTTTATAAGAGATCATTAAAATTATAAAATCTACAGGACAGGAAACCGATGGAGTGATTTTAAAACAGGTGTAAAGTGCTCCCTCCTGTTGGACCTGCTTCTGAGTCTGGCTGCTGCATTTTGAATGAGCTGAAGTTGGATTGTGTTGAATTGTGTGAGGCTGGTCTCTGACCGGCATGACATGAAAGCATGAATTACTGTTTCTGAGTTATTAGGGGATACAAATGATTTTTGAGATTTTCCTGAGTTGAAAAAGACCTGATTGGACATCAGAGTTGATGTGCTGGTGGAAGTTGAGATGGTTGTCAAAGATTACAGCGAAGTTTCTGCAGGAGGAAGTAACGTTAGCCGAGATGGGAGGAAATTATAATTTCTGATTTAACTGTAGAAAGTTTGATGCCATCCAGTTTTTTATTTCTGCAATGCACATGTGGAGGTTGCTTAGTTGGTTAGTGTGATTATTGTCAAAGGAGAAATATAGTTGTCTATCATCGGTGTAGAAATGATAATTGATATTGTATTTTTTTATGACATGACCGAGAGGCAGCATGTACATAGTGAATAGTAACGGTCCAAGGACAGAACCCTGTGGATCTCCGTGTAGCAGCGGTGCCGGTGCTGATTTAACATTCCCAATTTCTACACAGAATGACCTCCCCGACAGATAAGATTTTAGTTCCTCAGAGAGCTGCACACTATTTATTCCTGCCGTTTCATTTTTAATGCTGATGTTATTACATATGTGAACTTTCCTCATCCCCCTTACCCACCCTCCCACACCCCCCCTCCCACCCACCACAGGAAAACAAACCCATCGGCACCAGCATCCTGCAGCTGTCCGTCATCGATCTGGACTCCTCCCACAACGGCCCACCTTTCACCTTCCGTATCCTGTCGGGAAATGAAGGCGGGGAGTTCATGCTGGAGAAAGATGGAACTCTGGTGGCCAACCAGGTGTTCAGGAGGGACCTGGCAGCAGAATACGTTATTCAGATCCAGGTAGGAACACATCCAACGAACAGGGAAGGACAGGAAGTTTGAATGAGCACTGATGACGAGTCAGTGGAGTGTGTGTGGGGGAGGGGGGGGGGCGGGGGTTCTTTCAGAAGGTCTGTCTCGGGTAGAAGTGAGAAGTGAACAACTGAACGATGAAGAGTCTCCTGACTGTAACCGTGACGACCACCTCAGTGACTCCTGATACACAAATGTTAGTGTAACCATGTCCTTCTTCCTGTTCTCTTGTCTCTTGGTCTTCTTCGTCTGTTTGACGTCGGTCCTCCTCGTCCTCAGGTGACGGACTCGGGGAAGCCTCGTCTGTCGTCGTCCTCCACGCTGACGGTCAGAGTGATCGAGGAGAGCCTCCATCGGCCCGTTGCGTTGCCTCTGGAGGTTCATATCGTCACCATGGAGGACGAGTTTCCTGGTGGTGTGATCGGTCAGCTGCACGCCACCGATGCTGACCCCTATGACGTGCTGACCTTTGGCCACGCCCCTCCAGCCCAGCGCAGCCTGTTCAAGATCAGTCCCCGTGACGGTAAAATCATCGCGCTGGGCGGGCTGGATGCCGGCAGGTACTTTCTGAACGCCAGCGTCAGTGATGGCCGCTTCGCCGTGCCTGTGCCCGTGAGCGTGCACGTGGAGCAGGCGACACCGGAGATGTTGCGTGAGGCGGTGACGGTGCGCTTTGAGAGCGTGGCACCGCAGGACTTTGTGGGGTCGCACCTGAAGAGCATGTTGAAGGTGCTGCAGCAGGCGGCGGCGTCGCAGCACCAGGACACGCTGCACCTGCTCAGCCTGCAGCCGGTGGGCGGGACGCAGCAGCTGGACATGCTTGTCACCGTGGAGACGGCAGCAGGCGGGTACTACAAGGCGGCCTACCTCACCCAGAAGCTGAGTGCGTCGCGGCGGCAGCTGGAGGAGGTGCTCAGAGTGTCGGCCATCTTGGATAAGAACTGCTCGGGGTTGGAGTGTCGCGGCGCGCAGTGTGAACAGAGCATCATCCTGGACTCACACAACCTGGCCACGTACAGCACGCCGAGGGTCAGCTTCGTCTCACCACGCTTCCACCGTACCTCACGCTGCACCTGCAACGGTGAGCGCCGTGTTCCTGCTGCAGTCTGCAGCACACACACACACACACACACACACACACACACACACACACACACACAC
>NW_027185391.1:655000-677500 GCF_022577435.1 Embiotoca jacksoni
ATCAGAGAAAATGACTTCACCCCAGTCCTCAGCAGTCCCTGTACCTTTAGCAGAATATCAGTCTGTCCCTGATGTTTTTCCTGGAGAGAAGTGGCTTCTTTGCTGCCCTTCTTGACACCAGGCCATCCTCCAGAAGTCTTCACCTCACTGCGTGCAGACACCTGCCTGCTGCCGTTCCTGAGCAACCTCTGCACTGGTGGTGCCCCGAACCCACAGCTCGATCAACTTCAGGAGACGGTCCTGGAGGTAGCGCAGGACTTTCTTGGGCGCCATTTTTGGCACACGTGGCCTTTTGTGTAGTTCAGTACATGTGTTGTTTAAGTAGTTTTGTCCAACTGTAGTTAAAACAACAGTTGAAACAACAGAACCCATCAATTCAACATGAGCAACAGCTGAGTCTGCTTTAACAGGAAAAAAACGCCAACAGAACCAGAGGTGGAGAACATCTGTTAACAGAACCAGAACCAGAGGTGGAGAACATCTGTTAACAGAACCAGAACCAGAGGTGGAGAACATCTGCCTCGCTACTGTTAGAGTGAGGGGAAAGCAGAGGGATCAGTGACGTGGATCAGAGACGTGGATCAGTGACGTGGATCAGATCCATGGATCAGAGACCTGCAGGAAGGACAGAGAGAAGACTTAAAGTTAATGACGGAGTGTGAGCGAAAGAGGAGCAGTGCATCATGGGAGTTTCCGCAACAACCAACAGAAAGTCCTGCAGTGCTTCCTGATGATGTCGCTCAGGGACACATGTACACCGTTAAAAAAAAAAATTGTAATTTTATTGTACTCTATTAATCCCCGAGGGGAAATTCTTTCGCTACAGCAGCATCCCGAGGGGGAGCTGCTGCAACAGGCTGCCACGACCGCGGCGCCAACTAACCTGAGGTGCATGTTTTTGGGTGATGGGAGGAAGCCGGAGAACCCGGAGAGAACCCACGCAAGCACAGGGAGAACATGCAAACTCCGCACAGAAAGGCCCAGGACCGGATTTGAACTCAGAACCTTTTTGCTGTGAGGCGACAATGCTAACCACTGCACCACCGTGCCACTCAAGAAGTCCTGACTTTTGTGTGTGTGTAAGAATCTGCCTGATGAATATGATTTAAAGCAGCCTCGTGTGGTTCCTTCAATCTCAATCACGTGTTCGATAATAAAATGCTGTGATCAGTGGTGTCGAGGAGCTCTGAGATCATAGTCAGATCAGGTTAATGAAGCACATTATTCTGAAAGGACCGCGACTAATTCAGTAGAAGCAGGTGTCAACTCCGTCCTCCTCAGTCTGTGTGAACCCCTGTCCCCTGACCTCTGTCCCCTGACCTCTGACCGCTGACCTCTCCCTGCAGGTAAGATGGTGGACATGGCGGAAGAAGTCACGTGTTTCTCAGGCAGCAACAAAGGCAGTAACTCCGAGGTCCAGTCGCTGAGCTCCTTCCAGTCGGACTCCTGCGATGACAACGGTAAGACACCCCGTCACAGCAGGAGGTCTCTCTGACTGCTCCACCTTCCTGGAGGCTCACATTTAACCCAAGTACTTTAAAACCATTATTTGGTGACAGCAGGTGTCTCCTTGAAAACAGTGATCACCAACATCCACACAGAAGCACCTTTTCTATTTGTGAGAAAACATTTGTGAATTATTCGCAGTGAACTAAGTTTCATACGAGATTCAAGCGGTGCCTGAGTGAACATATGGACATATATATATATATATGAGGATGTTTATTGTTGCAGCGGTTAGAGATGAGGATGTTTATTGTTTATTGTTAGAGATGAGGATGTTTATTGTTGCAGCGGTTAGAGATAAGGATGTTTATTGTTTATTGTTAGAGATGAGGATGTTTATTGTTGCAGCGGTTAGAGATAAGGATGTTTATTGTTTATTGTTAGAGATGAGGATGTTTATTGTTGCAGCGGTTAGAGATAAGGATGTTTATTGTTTATTGTTAGAGATGAGGATGTTTATTGTTGCAGCGGTTAGAGATAAGGATGTTTATTGTTTATTGTTAGAGATGAGGATGTTTATTGTTGCAGCGGTTAGAGATAAGGATGTTTATTGTTGCAGCGGGTAGAGATAAGGATGTTTATTGTTTATTGTTAGAGATGAGGATGTTTATTGTTGCAGCGGTTAGAGATAAGGATGTTTATTGTTGCAGCGGTTAGAGATGAGGACGTTTATTGTTGCAGCGGTTAGAGATAAGGATGTTTATTGTTGCAGCGGTTAGAGATAAGGATGTTTATTGTTTATTGTTAGAGATGAGGACGTTTATTGTTGCAGCGGTTAGAGATAAGGATGTTTATTGTTGCAGCGGTTAGAGATAAGGATGTTTATTGTTTATTGTTAGAGATGAGGATGTTTATTGTTGCAGCGGTTAGAGATAAGGATGTTTATTGTTTATTGTTAGAGATGAGGACGTTTATTGTTGCAGCGGTTAGAGATAAGGATGTTTATTGTTGCAGCGGGTAGAGATAAGGATGTTTATTGTTTATTGTTAGAGATGAGGATGTTTATTGTTGCAGCGGTTAGAGATAAGGATGTTTATTGTTTATTGTTAGAGATGAGGACGTTTATTGTTGCAGCGGTTAGAGATAAGGATGTTTATTGTTGCAGCGGTTAGAGATAAGGATGTTTATTGTTTATTGTTAGAGATGAGGACGTTTATTGTTGCAGCGGTTAGAGATGAGGACGTTTATTGTTGCAGCGGTTAGAGATAAGGATGTTTATTGTTGCAGCGGTTAGAGATAAGGATGTTTATTGTTTATTGTTAGAGATGAGGATGTTTATTGTTGCAGCGGTTAGAGATAAGGATGTTTATTGTTGCAGCGGGTAGAGATAAGGATGTTTATTGTTTATTGTTAGAGATGAGGATGTTTATTGTTGCAGCGGTTAGAGATAAGGATGTTTATTGTTGCAGCGGTTAGAGATAAGGATGTTTATTGTTTATTGTTAGAGATGAGGACGTTTATTGTTGCAGCGGTTAGAGATAAGGATGTTTATTGTTGCAGCGGTTAGAGATGAGGATGTTTATTGTTGCAGCGGTTAGAGATAAGGATGTTTATTGTTAGAGATGAGGATGTTTATTGTTGCAGCGGTTAGAGATAAGGATGTTTATTGTTTATTGTTAGAGATGAGGACGTTTATTGTTGCAGCGGTTAGAGATAAGGATGTTTATTGTTTATTGTTAGAGATGAGGATGTTTATTGTTGCAGCGGTTAGAGATAAGGATGTTTATTGTTTATTGTTAGAGATGAGGACGTTTATTGTTGCAGCGGTTAGAGATAAGGATGTTTATTGTTGCAGCGGTTAGAGATAAGGATGTTTATTGTTTATTGTTAGAGATGAGGACGTTTATTGTTGCAGCGGTTAGAGATGAGGACGTTTATTGTTGCAGCGGTTAGAGATAAGGATGTTTATTGTTGCAGCGGTTAGAGATAAGGATGTTTATTGTTTATTGTTAGAGATGAGGATGTTTATTGTTGCAGCGGTTAGAGATAAGGATGTTTATTGTTGCAGCGGGTAGAGATAAGGATGTTTATTGTTTATTGTTAGAGATGAGGATGTTTATTGTTGCAGCGGTTAGAGATAAGGATGTTTATTGTTGCAGCGGTTAGAGATAAGGATGTTTATTGTTTATTGTTAGAGATGAGGACGTTTATTGTTGCAGCGGTTAGAGATAAGGATGTTTATTGTTGCAGCGGTTAGAGATGAGGATGTTTATTGTTGCAGCGGTTAGAGATAAGGATGTTTATTGTTAGAGATGAGGATGTTTATTGTTGCAGCGGTTAGAGATAAGGATGTTTATTGTTTATTGTTAGAGATGAGGACGTTTATTGTTGCAGCGGTTAGAGATAAGGATGTTTATTGTTTATTGTTAGAGATGAGGATGTTTATTGTTGCAGCGGTTAGAGATAAGGATGTTTATTGTTTATTGTTAGAGATGAGGATGTTTATTGTTGCAGCGGTTAGAGATAAGGATGTTTATTGTTGCAGCGGTTAGAGATGAGGATGTTTATTGTTTATTGTTAGAGATGAGGATGTTTATTGTTGCAGCGGTTAGAGATAAGGATGTTTATTGTTGCAGCGGTTAGAGATGAGGATGTTTATTGTTGCAGCGGTTAGAGATGAGGATGTTTATTGTCTATTGTTAGAGATGAGGATGTTTATTGTTGCAGCGGTTAGAGATGAGGATGTTTATTGTTGCAGCGGTTAGAGATGAGGATGTTTACATGTTCAGCGGACAGACATTTGCTCCTCAGGACTTCCTGACATTCAGGAACCAACTCTCCTCCATTTGTTCTTAATCAGAGCGCCTGCTGTGTTTTCATCTCAGCCTCCCGGACCAGACGATGGTCAGTGACCAGAGGGATCACTGTGTGTTCCGTTTTCCCACCAGATATCTTTAGTGTTTAGAGGAGACGTTAATGTCCTCCGCTAGTCTCAGTGTGGGTGAAGCCCTTGTCGTCTCTTCGTGATTCCTGTATGTCATCCGGTAAATGTTTAGATATACCACACATATTTAAGATGAGATAAACACGCGGTGTCTCCTCACTTCTGTCCAACGTCTACAATACATAGGTCAGGACCACGTTCCCAACGGTTCACAAACTTTTTCTCACAAAATCCCAGTGATTGAATTGTTCCGTGGAGAGGCTCAGGGTCTGAGCTTCTCCAGGCTGAGCTGCTGCTCTGCTGCTTGTGGCTTTTGTGCAGGAGTTGTTGCACTTGTTGTTGTGTGTTTTTGGTTCCATGCATTGACCTTTTCTCTCCAGACTTCATTTGCAGTCCATTCGATTCATTGTTTTACTTCACTGAATGATCATGATTCAAAAACTAGAATTCTGAAATGTCTTTTTCTGTGATCCTAATCATCAGTTAATTCAATTTGAAGCCATATTAATCCTGTTGCCATGGTGATTCTTGTGCTTGCTAAAGGCTGATTGGTGTCCCCACATGAGAAAGTGTTGCTGGTTTTTGCTTTAATTTTTTTTTTGTGTGGTTTTCTTTGCATTCATGTGACGTTCATTTTCATTGTTTGGCAGAGTTTTCTTTGCTTGCTTTTATTTTTCAACTGAAACTACCTCCGTAGCATAAGAACATGAAAATTAGCCACATGTCAGACCAGGAAGTGCTCTCTGCAGAGTGGGCATCTATTACCAAACCTACAGGCGAGCTCAGGATCGTTTTCCTGTCAGAATATAAAAGGATGTCAAGGAAAAAGTTCCTGTTTCTCCAGAGTCCTGGAATATTAACTATCCAGTGGAACAAAGTGGACAACAGGTCTGTGCACGTTCAGCAGTTCCATTACGTGTTTGAAACAAGAATCCAAAAACACAAATACTGGCATTTTTTCTTTTAAACTTAAAATGAAAAAATTTTAAAACAGAAAAAAAAATGTTCTACTGTCAGAATAAAATAAAAATCAAATAAATTCATATGAAGGTCAGATTTTGGTCCTGGAACTGTAAAGGAAGGACTCATTCATTTATTTATTTATTTATACATCTGTTATATCTGGACGCACATTTATTATTTAAACTTCAGTTGAGGGTGTAAAATATTTCACTGGACCTGCCGGACCTGCTGGAACTGCAACTAAATAATAGCTGTTTAATGTCTAAATGAAAAGAACTAAACAAAGGTCTATCTGGTGGTTGGTTCCTCTCCCCATCTCTTCTCATGTTATTCTCTCATACAACCTGTGCTGACATCGTGATGCACTTTGAAAGAAGGACCATTTGATCCTCAAGGCTTTTATTTTGATACATTTACTTTTACTTCCTGTCACCTGTCTTTGTTCTTCTTCCTTCAAATTAAAAAGGAAAAGTCAATCGAGGAATTTTCGAACAACCTTTTTATGTATTTAGTTTTATTCTGGCAGCAGAAAAAGGTAAAAACAGAAGTTTCTGAACACAGACTCGTTTCCACTTGATTCCCAGTGATTAAGGACGTTGGAAACAGGAAATGATTCCGTTTTCTCCCTTTTCATTTTTAGCCTTGGGAACCCTGAGCAGGTGTGAGAGGACACGATGAGCATTTTTCACTTCCAATGCCTGTATTTCAAAACTTATCTGCTCCTTCTTTCCCTCCACAAGCCTCCATAGTGACCGTCATTCGACTGGTCAATGATGCAGTCGACACAATCGAAAGTGAAGGTACCATGTCTCATCCCTTTGTCTCCTCTCACTCTTCCACTCCTCGCTTATTTCACTCGTCATTTTCAGTACAAGTGTCTCAGCTGAGTCCGTAGGTTCTCACAGTTTAATGCACTGCAGCTTAGTAACTGTTCTATTAGCTCCAGCTGACCGTCTGCAGCGTTTCATCCCAACCAGCTCCAAAAGAACACAACCACAACACAAATAGCGTCAGACGACGACACGGCAGAGCTTCAAACGAAATCCTAGCAAACGTTGGTGCCTGTTGATGTCATGTCAGCATCATCGAAACACCTTCAGCTACAATTCAGTTTAACCCAGAACAATGTGTAAGAATAGAAAAGTCTAATTCATTATGTCAAGTGCAGCTGAATCTATGCCAGCATCAAATGTTTATTCAGATAATACAACCTGCTGTCCTTCCATCATATGAGAAATCGGCTGAAGTCAGCAGAATGCTGCAACTTCCTGAATCCATTTCAAAACAAAAGTCGAATTCAAAGCCCTCAATTTTAAATTTAAAGCCCTCTTGACCTTAATATGAATATTAAATGTTAAATTAAACTGAGCAGTAAGATTCATCCAGATAGGTTTGGACCGACTCACCAACTGATGCATTTAACATGTTTGCCGGCCTCGGTACATATTCCACTTTTCAACTTGTGGTTTTGAGTTATAGCCAAGTTTTGTTTGTCTTTATTGAAATGTTGCAAAACTGCATGTTTTATTAAAAGCTGATATTTCTGGCCATCACTTAAACCTGTTTAATCAGATTTTGTTATTATCAAAGGTTAAGAAGTCCCGTTGTGAAATGCTAATTTGCTTGTCCAATTTTCACAAGTAATATTGCAATAATATACAGTAATTTTCACAAATTGTTTTGGACCACAATATTTGTGTATGAAAATCTGATTTGGTCCCAGTCCTTATCTCCTAGTGTCTCGTATTCACTGTAGGAAGTCAGAGGTTAATTCTTACTACAGACTCACCTGCAGGTTAATAAGGGGAGTAGTTCACTCGTGTTCACTTCAAGCACTGATCCCAACTGATCGGCCCAGTTGGTTTCACCCGTTAATTTCTTCATTCCTTTGAAGAAGCGTTAATCGGGTTGGGATGAAAACCTACAGACTGTCCGTAATGGCACACAGTTGGCCAGCCAGCGGTTTATTTTGGGTACAAAGAAAAGGTCCTCGTTCAAATGCTTGCTTCCTAAACTGGAAATAAGTTTTGGGTGGGAACTAAATGAGGCCAGGTCACTGGGACCACACTATCCACACAACTAAACCTAATGAACAAGAAATTGAACTTGGTCGAGTTACAAGAACACATATGAGGCCAACAACCTTCATTCTTCCATCCTGTAACACCACATTCAGAACCAGACCCACTGTGTCCACTGCTAAAGGCCTCTGTTCTCTTCTTCCATCTGACAGTGTCAGTCATGGACCAAAGTCAAACCTACAACAGAGGTGACTGCCTGCCCCCACCCCCACCCTCCTCTACCCCTCCCCCTTCTGTTCATTCTTCTATCTATTTTTTTGCAGTGAGTAGACAAAATAACTACAACTACCCCCCCATGAAACCCACTACAACAAAAGAACATGGTATCTCATCATGAGGCTACATGTCCGCTAGCAGCATTTCTCAACTGTATATGCCGTGCATATATTTTATATTATTCATTTTGATAAATGTGAATTGTTCTTGTGATTTGAGGCTAATGCCCTGGAGATATTACATTATATAGAAGCTATCATCAAAGTCTAATGATGATAATGACCTTTGGTGTAGTCCTACTAACAGCCTAAATCTTCACTTCTGTTCCGAATAATCCGCATTGAAAATTATTCTCTGACTTTATTCAAATTTGGCAGCATTTCTTTGACAGTCTGAGCTCAAATGACTTAATTTTCCTTGGAGCTCATTTAGTTTTTCCTATATTACTCTGAATTCAAATACTGATTACACATGCTTTATTATTGGCAAATTAGCTTTCAGCCTAATATGATCCCATCCAAATTCATTAGATTAATTCTGACTTTTGCCCTTTTTGCCCATCAGTCTTTACTCATCATAATAACAAAGTGAAAACATGTATTTGGAACTTTTTGTTAATCAAAAATCTAAAACTTAAATATTTAATTTACAAGTATTATTATAAAGACTCTTGTTTGTTGTAATTATACATGAGGCGTGTCTAGAATGAAACTGGAGTTTACCTGTGATTGATTGGACATGGTTTAAAAAGTATAATTATACCTGTTTATATAAAGGTCCCGCAATTCACACTGATTATCACAAAAAAACAAGCTATGACTCCAACGGTACACCTCTGTCGTACATCAATATAAAATCATTTCTATAGTTTTGAGTGTTCCCAGGAGCCCGATGGCCTCGGTAGTTATGAAATGGAAGAAGTTCAGAGCCTCCAGGATTCTTCTTAAAGTGACCCATCTGACCAAATGCAGTTATGAAGCAAGACAGATGAGAGAATCCACCGAAAGAACAACCTTTTGAACATTTTGAGTAAATGGTTTGGCGGCCTGCTTGGAGAGCCAACCCACATTTAAAGTACTCTGAGGACATAAATAAAAATATTATCTAGTCTGATGAGTCTGCTGAGAGTGGAAGAACTAAAGGCACTACTTATCCCTATGGTGAGGCTTTGTGGTGAACGCATCATGCAGCAGGAACATGAAGGGACAGGAAGATGAATGAATGCAGTCACCAACAGAAATATTAAAAAGGTCCTTGAAGGAAATCTGTGGAGCGACAACTTGCTGCAGGTTGTCATTACTTATTATTTCATTAATTAATATCAAAAAGTTGTGCCTACAGTGTGATAACCGTAGTCCCTAAACCTAACATCCACCTTGCCCTACCATCAAACACCATCTATAGCTACATGACCCCAAGGTAGTGTGCTGCCGACCTCAGATACGACCTGCATGAAGATCAAATCTTCAATCAACACTCCTCATCTTCAAAATTATTTTGTCTACCTGCTGTATCTTTCTGTCTCTGTACACCCAGCGGTTCTTTCATACCCTCATATTGCTGGTGAATTCCTCCTCATGTCTCCCTCCCTCGTCACAGCTTTGTATGCCCCACCCTCCACCCCCGACCCCTCCCATCCAAACACCACCTACTGTTCCAGTTGTTGCGTGATGACGGTTTCACAGCCCCAGTCTTCCCATGGTTTGTGTTCTGCTTTGATGCATGGAAATCTTTATTTATTTGACATTGCTTTTGTTTTAACTTCACTCACTGTTTTCTCCTCGATGAAATCTGCCTCCAGTTAAATAAATCGCAGCTCTTGAGAGATTGTCCTTTTGGTCAGCCACACCGTTGTAATAGGAATAACCATTTATGTGATGTCGTAACTCTGGTCATAACTCAATGGCCATTCCTTTGAAATTCTAAAACAGAATAGTCAGCAAGTGTCTCTCAGTCCAAAGGCTCCACCAAGTGTACCCCAGAAATCCTGCCTTGTTTTGTTTCATTTGGTGGATACATCCAATTTCTTATAATGAGCTGTACCCAAAGTTTACTTCATGCCTGTGATTGATTTTTTTGTTTGTTCTGCTTTTGGTCAGAACAAAAGTCAGAAAATAATTTGACACATCGAACGTATTAGTGTTTTCATCTATCGCTTGAAATAACCTGAAAAAACTGAGATCCATGGAGTTTTTTCACGGCTGACATTTTGACTGCCGACCAGGAGTATTAATGATGGTTGCAATCCACTTTGGGCAGCTCCTGCTTTTAGTGCATGTTGGCTCACTGTCTGGAACTGAGCCATCGTTAATACACCTGTGATCTCCCCGCAAAGACAAGTCAAAATGTCTGCCATGAAAAAGAACTATTGGTGATAACAGACACCAGACGTATACCACCAACTGTTAGTGGTCTCGACACTCATCACTACCTGACAGTAGGCTGTAAGAATAGTTGATGCACTAAAATACAGGAGGGGATCAGAAAGTTCAGGGACTGTTCCTGTTGCAGCACCGTGATGTGTTTTTGTGAGCAGTGGTCTGTGTGTGTCTGCAATTATTTTTAACTCACCTGAAACTTGTGCAGAAAGCGCACTTCAAAGTTAAAAACACCAAATTATCGGGGAACAGAAAGAAGAAGCAGGGAGCCAAAGAGAGTGTTGGGGAGTGACGATTATGTTGTTGAGGGTGAAAAACTTGTGCATTTTCATTGCGCTGTGAGCAGGCATGTTGGATAACCTTGTTGCCATGGCGCGACAGTTTAGGTCATTTACAGAGAATATTTCCCCTCAGACGCCTCCCAGTACAACTCGGGGACCACAACACCACCAATATCAAAGAAAACTGGTGGAGCTTTTTGTGATCTGATGCCCTTTTCCAGTTTTGGACAGTGACGCTCGACCACCTCTCCAGGCTTATTACTTCATTGCCATAAACGTTTTGAAGAATTTTAGGAGTCTCCCATTTCCAAAATTTAACACAAAATTTGATTTTCAGCCTCTGGTTATGGTCAGGGAGAAATTGCAACCAGTCCACTGCTCACAAAAGCATGTGTAACTCTGATTTTGATAAAGAGACAAACGTTGAGTACTTACTCAAGAAAGTTATAGATTCACTGTTGTCCAAAGTGCTGGAGAAGTCTCAAAACTTTTGAATCCACCCTCGTATTTCAAAAGAAAAATAATAGTCATGTCAATTTAGAGCAGCTTTCAAAATACCGTATGAGACAAAAGCAAAAAAGACAAAATGACAAAATTGTTTGCATTTGCTTCACCAAGAAGCCACAAGACGAGCCAAAAGCTATGATAATAGTGTCACAGTTAAAGGAAACCAAACTTGACTGTTAGTTGCATACATTATGTAAACTGCAGTCACCTGATTGTGACTGTCACAGTCAGCCAGCCAACCATCATCCACCATAACCTCATAACACTACTTCTGCTTTGGCTCTGAAAGAGAACAGTCATTGTCTGCAAGACCACAACTGTGCATTTTTCAGAAAAATGTAAAATGTTGGCTGACATTAGAAAAACTGACCAATCCTGGAGAGGGTAGTCTTGCTGTGACTACTGAAGTTAATTGTACTGAATATTTCCATGTAATTTTTAATTTGTAACCGTGTGCATCGCAACCAACAAGCCACTGATGACCTGTAGCCTGTGGTTACATTGTAACCTTGGATCGCTGAGTGAAGAGATGATATCTCTACTCCGATTCATATTTCATATGTACGCTGAAGGACCCCCTACCTGACAGGGTACATGGATATTTATTTAAGACACACCAGCTTGCCCGGTCACGCCCTACAGTTTACACATGAAGCACCTGTGCTGGCGTGAAATCAGTGATGGTTCCGTACAGGGTAACTCTTTAGGACACCCCGTGAGGAGACGGTTCAACCCACAGTCCAATACATCAATGTACACAAACAAACTATTTACAAATGTCCCCTATTGACATATCAAAGCCCCTCAAGGGCCAACACCTGTGAACAGAGTGACCACTCAGATCAACCCACAAGTCATCAGGTTGACCAACAGACACAAGTAAAAGGTGCAGAAGTGGCTAGCTGTTGATGTACCTAGCTGCTACATTTAGACGGTAGTAACTTGAAAATGTGGACTGAGATGTGGCCACTGCACTTCTGGTAGCAAGAGAAGCTCCCCCCCACAAGGCCCACGAGGTGGCCACGCTATGAGTTAAGTGTGCCCAAACCCCAGAGGGGACAGGCACATTCGAGCGCACGGATGCCTGCTGAATCATGTCCACAACCCAGTGGGACTTCCTAGATTTTGAAAAGGGCTTGGCCAAATGACCAGAGTCAAAACAGGCAAAGAGATGATCTCCCGGGTTTGGATTCCCTGATGACATGATGTCCGGGTTCGGTGGCCCCAGCACATGGACGGCCCTTAGCAAGGGGGTGAGGATGTCTGAGCCTTGGTAGCTGTATCCCCTCCTCTTTCTAGCTTGTGACTGGTTCACCTACGAAAACCCTCCAGATGGGATCCTAGGTCTACGGCCCCCAAACAGGGGCCTCTGGTGTCGGTTATGGTACGGATGTTCTCGACCGCCTTGGCATGCTTAGAATGCTATTGCATCAACTTAGCTGCACCAGGAAGAAACATAGTAGATGGATTCACTGGCAGTTTCAATAAACAGTGCTGGTCTCCCTGCTGGAGCTGTGAATGGGACAGCCACAGGCAGCATCTGAGCATCCAAAAGGATGCTTAAGCTCTACCTGTGGCTTCTGCTTACACCTTCACTATGGAGGAGATTCACAAGGAAGCCATCTTGTCCACAAGCTTGCCCACAATGTGGAGTCCCGGGTACCTTCCTTCAATTGACATGATGGCTACAGTGTTAGCCAGGCGCGTCTGTATGGCCAAAGCTCTGTGCAACTTTAAGAGCAGAGCATCCATAACCCTGAAATTCCTGCTAGTCCCTGGTAGCTGACTGACGTCTGTGCTCAGCAGGTGCGTCAGCTCCCAAACCCGTAAACGATACGCCGGTACAGGGAACCTCAGCCGCCCGGAGGGATGAAAGAAAAATGCCGGCTCCCTGCTGTTAGCACTCAGCACCACCGAGTGCGTTAGCTCACGAAACCATGAGCAATACCATGAGCAATACAGGAAGTCAGTCGTAGTTGCAGGGAAAACAGAAAAAAAAAAAGAGACTAAAGGGAAACAGTCGGTAGACCGATGTCCAACTGTATAACGGGTAGGTGGATTCAAGCTGTAACTCTCACACACACAAACTTCTCTAAAGTTAAATCACAACTCGGATCGTCACACTGCACCCTGACTCGGGTCAAATAATCACTGATTTCATGCCAGCTCAGGTGCTTTACAGGTAAACCGTAGGGTGGGACCAGGCAACCCAGTCTGTCTTAAAGAAATATCCAAGTACCCTGAAAGGGAGGGCGTCATTCCCCATACACATGAAGTGGAGAGATAGTCTGGAGATTATAGAGAACGTAAAAGTAAGTACATCCCATGGAAATTGTTGGCTTTTTTGACATTCTTGGACAAGCAACAGTACCTTCAGATGCAGGTGACATACTTTAAGAACACCACAAGGAAAATTGGCTTTTTCAGTCATTTATTCAACAAGCATATCAACAGATGTCATATTCTTTTGTAGAAAAAGTAAGTACACCCATGGCTTCAGAAGCTAATATTGCCCTTTTTAGCATACATAACTGTTTTTGCAATTGTCCACCAGTTTATGACCCTGGCTTGCTGAAAGTTTTGGCCACTCTTTCATGCCAAATTCCTTAAATTGAAAGATGTTGTAGGGTTTTCCTCCATGTGCAGCTCATCTCACCACCCTTCCCCCACCTCCCCAGAACATTAAATAGGATTCAAATCTGGCCTTTGACCAGCTCTTTCCATAACCCTCCATTTCTTTTTTGAGTCATTCGTTGGTGGATTTGTTCGTGTGCTGAGGATCATTAACCCGTTGAAAGCTCCCTTTTGGTGTAACTCACATTATGTTCAAGCTCTCTTTGACATGAAGCAGAATTCAAAGGTAAATCAGTAACTACATGCTGCCTAGTCTGCGAAACAGTGAAGCAACAACAGAACATAATACTACCACCACCATGCTTCACAGAGGTTCTTCTCCTGAAGTGACTAAACATGTCTCCTTTTACTGTGGCCAAACAGCACTGTCCATGATCCATCTGTCCAGAGCACATTATTCCAAAATCCTCGTCTTTGCCTGTATGTTCACTGGCAAAGTCCAGTTTGGCTTTGATGTTGTTTTTGGATAGCAAAGGCCTTTTAGTATCACACCCTCCTAATTTGTACAATCTGTGTCTGTTTGAAGGCACGTGCACTTTGAGCGGCAGGGTTACCTGCAAGGTCCTGTGATGAAGTTCTTGGAGACTTCTTTTTGATTTATATGGTCCACTCTTGAGCTGAATTGGGGCTCCCAGTCCAGGACAAAGTGGCAGTCATTTGAAATCTACACCGCATGATGATTTTCCTTACAGTGGAATTAATCAATTTAAATAATCTGGAGATTCTTTGCCAGATGAACAGGCATTACCGGAGAGCTCTTTGTATCTTTAGATCAGAGGTTTTAGATAGGACAGGTTCTAAAGAGGTTCCAATCACTGGAACCTGATGTGGAACCTTGGTTCTAACTTTGTGGATTAGAAAATGTGATTGATATAGAGGTGTACTTACTCTTTGGTACTTGTTTTTTCCATGTAACTGATCTGTCTAATTTAAGAAAATTACAATTTGTCATCTTTAGGGACCTTATGAAAGAGAATCGAATATTTAATGGTCCACATACAGCTATATCGGAAAAGCCAACAATTTCCATGGGGTACACTTGTGTTTTAACGTGACTGGAGATGTTTTTTATGAGTGCAATGCTGACCAACAGGAAAATCTACTATATGATACATTCTTCTAATTGATGCTGATGCTCTGATTGATGCTGTTGTTGTTTTTTTTGAGCACTTCAATATGGCTTGACTGCTGACAAATTCTTCATGAACCACGGCATGCTGTGACACCTGTGACGTCACCTGTATCGTGCATGTCACATAACCCCCAAAGACTAACATGTTTTCTGTCCAGGTTGTGCCTTGTCATGTTCTTGACCCTCAACAACTGTGTGTATATTTGATGTTATGTTGCTTGTGCTTTCTGAAGGCATGTCTGCACACAACCCCACATTGTGGAGACCACTTTGTTGGTTCGGGCAAATGTGGGACTGTGGACTCTTAATGATTTCCACAGTTTAGATTGTTGCTAACCATATCCCTCTCTACTGTCCAGCATATCACTGGGACACGTCGGACTGGATGCCGAGCACCCGGCTGTCAGATATTGAGGAAGTGCCCGGCTACGAGACAGGTCCTAATAATGATGTAGCGGCCTCGGCCCCTCGACTTGGAGGAAGCACCCGGGAACTGGAGTCCGACTACTACCTGGGAGGTTATGACATTGACAGTGACTACCCGCCTCCCCATGAAGAAGAGTACTTGAGCCAAGACCAGCTGCCACCTCCCTTACCCACAGGTGAGGACTATCCTGAGCCCTACACACCACTGCCTGCCAATCCCCCAGTTTCCAAGGAGAGCACACTGAGCTCTGGCAGCGCTGGCTATCAGCCTGCCAGGTCACACTTCCACCCCAGCCAATACCTGCCTCCCCACCAGCTACCCATTGGAGAGGCACACCACGGGGACCTAAGCCCTTCAATGAGTGGGGTGACGCCAGGAAATGGGGACACTGATGACTCTGTGTCGCTAAATATGCGACTGTCTGTCGGCGCATCGTCCGCCTCAGACATGTCGGCCCCCTGTGGGCTGGATGACTCTGAACATGGTAGCGACTTTGACAGTATGGATGAGCTTCGGCGAGGGGTGACCATCATCACTGACTCACAGCAACAGACGGAGGTATGATTAACAGACCAATGCAGGAATGCTATGGGGTATTTAATGGGCCAGAAGGAGCAGAGTAGTGGTACAGGAAGAAAATACACAAGCAGCAGAGGAAGAAACGCTTTGTCTGCTAACATACTGTAAGAAAACCTTTGAAAACACAAATCTAAAACCACATTTCCCGAATACTACTCTCCCATGCAACTTTGTCCAGAAATGGAAATGTGCGTGGGAAAGTTTTCAGTCCCATGGACAACAATGTCATTGTGTTGTCAGTCCTTTCCTCGCGGTGCAGAACAGTCTGCAGTGTCCTTCCTGTTTTAATGAGGATTTCATTGTAATGTGAAAAAAATGAGAGACAGAATGTGAACGAGAAAGATTAATCCAGAAGAGACTGAAATGTATAGATATGGTAGAGAGACTTTGTAAAAACAAACAGAAGGGACAATCATGTAAGTGAAAGAATTGCTCCTTCACAGAAGCCCATCAGACCACTTCTTCTAAGAGAAAAGACACAAATAACCATTTTCTTCTTCCCTCCCTGATTTGTAAACTTTGTAGATCCCCAAGCTTGTACAGACTTTGTAAAATACTGTGACCTCACTGGTGGAAGGTATGAAATGATGTTATGACAATATTTTAAAGAGCCATTTGTTTTAATGTGGAATGACCTCTCAGCCCAAAAATGCAATGTCATTTCTTTTTTTACCCAGCCAGGAGCTGCTATAGCTGTCATGTACAGTAAAACCTGTTAACTCAAGATCACAACTGAAAAACTTTTCTCCAGATAACACAGATTATTTAAGTTTAGTCTAAAACTATCATTGCAGGATAAATATTTAATTTCTATATTTGCCTAAAATTAGTTTGAAGGTACTCACGATGAAGAGCTACACTGCCTATTCAACTCTGTTCAGACTAAACTGGAGGGAAATGAATAAAGTTGGTATGAAATAACCTCATACAATTATCATTTTGTGTTTACTCAGGTTGTCTTTGTTTTATGTTCCATGTGGTGGTGAGGTTGGATGTTCTTTTGGAAGCATTTATCAGCTATAAAGCATTTCTAGAAATCAGCACTTAATTTCTTTTATATTTTTATTTCCAGAGAGGCTCAGGAGTGATAGGCCCGACAACCAAAAACCAAAAAGACTCTTGACACTGGCATGTTTTTGGTTCAACACTCAACATTTGTTGAGCCCATGAATATGCTTTTAATTTTCATCATATTTTGTCACAGACAAAATTGTTAAGTTTTAAACTGAAGTTGGCACCAGAAGAAAGGTCGGCACGTCAGGACCAAATTAAATGGAAATGTGATCAGAAGAATAAGTTAGAATAAACACACATCTGAGTGAATGTGACAGGCAAACAGCTGATGAAGACAGCTGTTGGGAAGCATGAATCAGGAATCTTATGTCCACCTACTGAGGTAAGTGTGGCTTCAGTACTCTGTTAAAGCTGTGCTGCATTGTTCTGGAGTTTTAATTACAATGGAGCCTTTTTATATTTGAATAACTTCAACACAACTGCTAGTTTCTTTCCAACAGTCTTGGAAATAAAAATTAAGCATAAAAAAAACATGGTTTGCTATCTTTTTAAAATGACATTATCAAGACATAATGAGAAGAAATGAGTTTCGGTACAAAACAACAGCCTCTCTAAACATCACTCATTTTGTTTTGTTAAATTACTCCAGTTATTTGGTTATCTTTCACTTGAGATGTGTCACATGCAGAAACCTTTCAGGATGATGTCATTGTGATCTTCTTACAGTGAAAACACAGCGTCACTGCAGAGTTTCAAACCTTCAACCTCCAGTTACATTATACTGTGCTGCTCATCAGTCATCTCGTTTACTTCCATTTGTTTGATCTGTTTCATGTTGTCACACTATTCCCAAAAAGCCACATGGAGCAGACACCTTTAATTTAGAGGCAATTCATTCCAGTGTTTTCTTTGACTTCTGAGCGTCTTCACTGATGACTTGGCTTCATCAGGCCTGAAGGACCGATAGCTGCTTCACAGGTCCACTGAGGTGTACCCTGGTCCACTGAGGTGTACCCTGGTTCACTGATGTGTACCCTGGTCCACTGAGGTGTACCCTGGTCCACTGAGGTGTACCCTGGTTCACTGATGTGTACCCTGGTTCACTGATGTGTACCCTGGTCCACTGAGGCAAGCAGCTCCTGTTTTCTTTGTAAAAGATGTATGTTTCTGTTGAAATATCTGTACAGTGTACATAGCTAGGTTGTTAAAATGCAGATTTTGTAGATATGGAATTGCAATTCTGAACTGCCTTTGGGTTTTTGTGTTGGACTGTTTGATGTGAATGTGAAGACTTTGGAATATCTGATCTCTTGGTACTTTTTCCACATCATTCCTTTTCTGCCACTGACTCTTTGATCCAAGTTGTTTTCACTGTTTTAACATTGCTTTTTAATTCCACATGAATGCCATTGAAATATTATAGATTTTATAGAATTTTGCACAGTATTAAATCCAGATATTACATCTCAGCAGCTGTTTTTATTTGGTTTTGGTCAGATGTGTTTCTGGTCAATTTTTTTGTACATTTCTTTCATCTGGAATATTTGAATGAGTTTCTAATGTTGTTTTCAGGTTCTTGTTTTTGCTTTGTTTTCACACATTAGGCAGTATGAAACACAATCTGTCCCCATTCTGCCGAAATTCTGTTTTTTTTTTTACTTTCTTTTTAAAATTTAGTTCAGAAAATAAAACCGTTGTTGCTCTTCATGTCACCTGTCCTCAATGTCAGAGAAGTCCACCATCATAACTCTTTACTTACTTCATATTTATTCAAAAATGTCACATCTAACATCTGCTGTATGTTGTAGTGTTTTAAACTGTATCATTAACCCTCTCCAGTTATCCAAAGATGCACATTTTGTATGTCCCCGTGTTGGTTTAGTCAAGCTGTGAATGCAGAAGGACTTTAGCACTCTGAATCTTATCAACCCTCTTCAAACCTGCATATCATGTCACATGTAGCGAGGTGTGTCTCAGGCACAGGCAGGATGTCTCCAAGGGTTAGCCCATGCACATTTCATTTTACCCTGGCATCCCTACATCATGCCCTTCTGGTGATGTCATTACAGTCATTTATGGATATGACATATTGAATAATTTAGCAGAGCAATATATATTTACAAGCCTGGTCACTTGTTCTTGTGTTTGTGCTCCTGAGCTGATCAAGCGTTGAGGGATTATGACTGTGACTTAAGTGATTGAGGACTCGCATACAGTTCAAATTATCTGCTCCAACAAAGGCCCAATCATCTTAGTGTGGAGAGACTGATTATGTCCAGACTATTTATATAGCACCAAATCACAACACAGTATGTTGTCAAAAATGAAAAAAGAAACCTGTGTGATGACGTTAATTTGAGATTTTTTTTTAAGACATACATATGACATTTTTGTGGTGACCTGTCCAGGTGAACCCTGCCTTTGCCCAAAGTGAGCTGGGCTAGCCCCCCCGTGACCCTGTTCAGGATAAAGTGGGTATAGACAATGGACGGATGGGACATATTATGCTAGGACTTTTTCTTTTTTTTATTTACAACACATACTATGACGTGTTTTTTTTAACTTTTCGACAATATACTATAGTGTGACATTTAAAAAAATATTTTGGACGACAATCTGTGCTGTGATATCTTCATGGCGTTTTTATGACATTTATTCTGACATATCAGGTCTGATGTTTTTATGACATTTTGGACAACATACCGTGGTAATTTTGTCAGACATACAGTAACAGTTTTATGACATTTTTATGACATTTTTGAGGTCATACGCATGATGTTTTTTATTTATTCTGACTCTGACTGCCAATTAGTTAGCTCTAAACACCATGTTTCAATGGCTGAATGCAGCCACAAATAAGTGTTGAGTCTTACCTTTGAAGGGTAAATCCCTGTGATATAGTTTGGATTGTGCAATGATTTTTTTTTACAGCCCCAAGAAACACCGACATCTTAAATGCAGTTCTGTCTGCTAAGAATTGGGGTAGGTTGCCCGGACCAATATGGCGGCCACGTTGATGTCTGATCCAGAGGCCAATGCAGCATCTACGTGTGTATGTCTATGATTTTTGCTATGTCCATACCATGTATTTTCCAGAACCAGAATATAAAATTTGATACCAATCGCCCACACAGTGGCACCTCAAGCGAAGCTGTGAATATCCATGTTTTTCCACCAAAATTAATGTATTTTTAAGAAATGCATGAATAAATATTGTTTTATAAATATCAGAGGCCCTCAAAGTTTTCCTCAGTGAAAAATGACCAGCGTGAACCAGAACGCTGATATAGAGGATAGCCTGTCTATTTCCTGCCTTAATTGGACATAATTATATTTTTTCATATAGTAATACATGTGTCAGAAACAGGGGTGTAAAGTTTATTTTGAAATATTTTATATTTCCAGTTTCACTACTTTGCAGGTTGAAATCGCCAAGTTAGAGAGCCAGACAAGAGTTTGTGTCACGGCCTGCACATTCTCACATCACGTTTATATTTATAAATCCCAAAGTGTGTGTGAAAACTAGCCTCAGCAAACTTTTAGTACGTACACGAGGCCCTGCAGATCTGGTGTCAGCATTCAGAGACAGATGTTACCAGCTGCTGGGAGACAGGCGTTCATGTAGCAGAGTACACTGGCTGCTTTCATTGGCTGAAATCATCGTCCTGCTGCATCGAAACATCATCATGTTGGATTTGAAGAAGTGAATCAAAACAGTAAAGCTGTGTGCGGTAAAACCAGAACAACGTGCTAAAAAGCTCCAAAGAGCTGATGAGAACTGAAGTCAGGTGATGATTCTCTGTAGGTTTGGTGATATTAGAACATGGATCAGAGCAGCTTCAGTTCTTCGTGTTCTGAAGAAGAACACAGACGTTACTAAAAGTCACAGAACATCTGCAGATGGAAACATTTAAAGGACAGACAGACGCAGTAATGAACAACCTCTTATTTAATAATACATTACATTCAAGGCAAATTATACTTCCTTACCAATACATGTTCAGCAATGCAATCATTGGCTCTCTAAATAAATAGAAATTTGAAATCTTGAAGTCAGTGCACAACATTGAGAGAGAACACTTAACAGTCAACGTATAACATAGTCTGCACACATTCTGCATTTCTGCACAGAACACACCTCTGACTAGTGCTGCTAAAACAACATAAAAAATAGATCTCAAAAGAATATATAGAATATATATTTATAGATATGTTCTGGCTGTCTTCATAGAAATATTGGGCTTTTGGTTCGTATGTACAGCAATATAGACTTTGATGGGTTTCTCAAACGACAGAAATTGCACAGTAGTTAAAGAATTCAAGAACACCATTTTCAAAAATATTTTACATGTAGTAAACAGTCAGTCTTCAAGATGCAGTATGAAATTGTCGTCATGCCACAGAGGGGGCTGTTTCAAGGCTTTGGTACACAACGTCCTGATTGGAAGAAAAAGCTCTGCCATCGGCCCTAGTGCCTCCCTCCCCTCCCCCACGGACCCGTCTCTGTCGCCATGGCGGCAGGGCGGGGGAGGGAGGGGAGAGGCCATAGCAAGGTACATCCACGCCACCGCCCGTTCCTGGGATCAGACTAGCGAATCAGAGAGCCCGATGACTACAGTACACTTCAGGATTGGGGAAGACTCTTGGCACTTGAATCACAGGTGCAGGTCCGAGCTGGATGACCAATCATATGCAGCCGTGTTGGACAGTTTAAGGAGACGTGGAGGGTAAGCGATAAAGGGTCACACTGACGAAGGGGGGGAGTGGAAACAGTATCAAAAAAAGCCCCCGACTCCCTTCAGATACAAACGTGAATGTGCTGTTACTCTGAAGCTGAAACCAGCCGACGGGAACACTGATCCACTGAACACTGAACAAAGCAGCTTCTCCTCTGAACCCGGCACACGTCTGCTGCGTGCACCTGCCTGGTCCAAGCATGCTGGATTTACTGGTGCTGGACTTCAGGTGACACGCAGACAGCTGCAGCCGCTTTTCTGGACAGTCCTGCTGAGTGCAAAGAGAAGTTGAACATGACGCCTTCACGTTTCAGTCCAGGTCCTCAGAGCAGGAGAGAGCTGGTGATATTCGACATTTATCTCACTGTCCCAACACTCCGTGAAAAAACCCAAACCAACACTGAGTGTATCCTGAAGTCCTGATAGATCTTATTCCTAATGCAGCCCTGATTCCTGGGAAATAAACCTCTGTTACAGCTCAGTTCAACATTTTCCATATTCATTTCACTACGTTAACTTAAAGGAACTTGACGTAAGTCAGCATGCTCACATGGCTCGCTGCAGTTCAACTGTTGCGGGACATTTATTGGATCTAAGGGAATGAACTGTTTTGTGTTTTTTCCAGAAGTCCTGGGAGAACCTGTCACATGTTCCCAGGTTGGAATAAGTGCTGCTACCGCTATACATACTCACTACGGCTGTGATCGCCATGGAGACGTGTGCTTTACCCCTCAGGTTGTTTCTGCAGTCAGGGGGCACTAACAGGATTTAAACCTTCACACACTGAGTGAACCTGATGTTGCAGCTGTGAGTATGTGAACACTCAGCAGGAGACTGGACGCATCCCATCAGCCACCTGAACATGAAGGATGAACAGTCCTGAATGTTAAAACAGGTCATATGTCAATAAATGGCTGAAGGTTGTGGATTCAGTTTCAATAGTTAGAATAGATAAATAAACAGCTGAACCACTTATGGATAAACAGTTCAAATAGTTAACTACAGGTATCCGATGCACAGTGAAAAAAAGGATAAAGGTTGAAATATTATTAGATAATAGATAGAAATATATAATTGGTAGATAAATGTCAAAAATAATGGTTAACTTTTAAGTTAAGGGATGAAATAAAACTGGCATCAAGGATCAGATTGGTTAGTTTAA
>NW_027185391.1:682500-715000 GCF_022577435.1 Embiotoca jacksoni
GTACAGTGTTCACTCTCACTGAGTTACTGTTCACTCTCACTGAGGTACAGTGTTCACTCTCACTGAGGTACAGTGTTCACTCTCACTGAGGTACACTGTTCACTCTCACTGAGTTACTGTTCACTCTCACTGAGGTACACTGTTCACTCTCAGAGGTACACTGTTCACTCTCACTCCGAGTGTGTATCTGAAACTATACGTTACTTTGGTGATTCATAGTTCACATCAAACACTATGAACATTGTTAGAATAAAACTTTACATAGTTCCTGGTCCTCCTTCAGCAGCTTCTCACACATCAGCATGTCACTATTAATCCACTCATGTCACATCAAACATTTGTCTGCACACGGACTACAAGAATTACTACCTGACCCTTTTTAGCATCTTTTAGCTCATTGTTTCGGTCAGCCCACAGCATGAATCACTGTAAACGTGATTCCCAGATGCAGTGCTCCACCTGCTCCTGAACATTTACACCCACACAATGACTACTGGTGGGAAACTGCACACTGTGAGGATCAATGTTAGCTTTCATTTGGTGTCATGCTACTTGTGAATATAAGACCAGAGTCCACTCATTAACCTCTGACCTTTGATCTATATATCCAACACTCCTGACTTCCCCTGGTCTGCTCGGTGTATAGCAGGTAGTGTACAGGAGCTGCCTGGGTTTGATCCTCCAACTGGAACTGAAGGCGTCTCTACCTGCACATGATGTTGCGGAGTTTCTCCAGGTTGCCTGTGGTGAAGTAATAATAGTTGCGGTCGCAGCGCTGCACGTCTTTGTCTATTCTGTGGAGGTTGAGGGCGACTGTGTCCAGCAGCTCGATCTGTGGGAAGACAAAATGATGACTTGACTGAGGGGCTGAAGGGAAGTCCCAGCTTCTGGGAGACGGGATTCTCACCACGACAGTCTAAAGTTTCCTCTGAATGGAGCGAACGACAGAAACATGCAGTGAGCAGCATCATGTTGATCAGAGGTCAGAGGTCAGAGGAGGACGGTCAGACTGGATGTAGCTGACTGAACTCTGATAACTTCTCTTTACAACTGTGCCGAGCAGAAGAAGCAGCTCATAATGGAAAACATGTTCAACTTCAAGGTGGATGAACTACAACAGCAGAACCTGTCTTTTGTCAGTCGCCATATTGCTAGTTCGGAGCGGTTTGGAGCAGGAAGTGACCATATTTGGACGAGCTGGGGGAGGAGCCAGCGGTGGATCTGACTGATCTGATTGGAAACCTGACGATACTACGTCCCGCCCACCGATAGCTGTAACCTGACTGCACCACAGGCCTGTCAATCAAACAGACACGCCCCCAAAAACAGGTCTTCTTGAATCTTCTTTTCTAATGAATGAGGGATTATTTTCAGATGGACCTCCAGAAAACTAAGAAGAAGGAGTGACTTTAGCTAACAACACCGAGATAACTGATGGACACATTTTATTCACTTTGGATTTGATGAGAGAAGTTGAATGGGAGTCTATGGAGCCGGAGGCTTTTTGGAGCCGACCTCTAGTGGCACTCGCTGGTATTGCAGCTGAAGACACTTCTGGATCGGAACCATTTTACAGACCTGAAGCTACGAACTCTTTTATATCCAGTCAGTGTGTAGATCAGGAGATATGCAGGGTGAATGTGATGTAGTCGTGGAGCATAAATTCAGAGAAATGTTGACGTGAATGAGACCCAGTGTCAGTGTGCTGCTCCTAAAAAGTGCTTTTTGTTATTATTTTATTGTTTTGTTCACTTCTGTGTTTATTTGATTGTGTTCTTTGTTTGTCCAGAATCAGTAAAATATTAGTCATAAAAAAAAGACATTTTCTTATCTTCCACCTGCAGGATAAACGTCAACATGTCACTCTGTGAGGTTCTCTCTGTTCCATCCTTTTATATTGTGGTGTGCTGATAATTAAAGCCTCCAGTTTACTTTGTCCCCCTTCTTGTTGGAGGACATGAAGACATATGGAAATGCAGTACGTACTGTGTAGGAGGACAGTGACGGGGACATCCCCTCAGCAGCTGCTCCGTTGGTCACCAGTTTGTCCATCTGACTGCACAGCCTGTCCTCCGTCAGAGAGTCCCGACGTTCCCCCACGACCCCCGGGTTCCTGCCCTCCTCCCCGCCCCCTCCCTCCTCCTCCGTGCTCTGGCCGTCGTCTATGCTGGACAGGATCTGGGAGTGAGCAGAGGTCACCGAGTAGTTCCTGGACGAAGGGAGACCCGAGTCTGGGGAGTCAAACTCCACCAGGGGCCGGTCCTCTGGGGGGAGGGCCACGGGAGGAACCAGGGTGCTCATGGTGGGGGTGCTGTCCTCTGCACTGGGGGTCTCCTGGCTTCCGGCGTCGGGCTCATCCACAGACATGAACACCTGGAAGAGGACAGAAGTTGAAGTGTTGGAGGAGTACAGGTGGATTCATCTGGTGTCATGACTTCCTGTATTCCTGCAGTTAAACACTGTCTGCCTATTAAGGATGTTATTCATTCATTCATTCATTCATTCATTCACTCATTCATTCATTCATTCATTCGTTCATTCACTCATTCACACTCATTCATTCATTAATTCACTCACTCATTAATTCACTCACTCACTCATTCATTCATTAATTCACTCACTTATTCATTAATTCACTCATTCATTCACTCACTCACCCACTCACTCATTCATCCATTCACTCATTCATTCATCCATTCATTCACCCATTCACTCATTCATTCATTCATTTATTCACTCACTCATTCATTCACTCACTCATTCACCCATTCATTAATTTATTCACTCACTTATTCATTTATTTATTCACTCATTCATTCATTAATTCAAACTGCATTTGTCTGGAGGCTGCGGCTCAGTAGAGTGGGTTGCACACTAATCAGAAGGTTGGTGGTTCGATCCCCAGCTCCTCCTGTCCACATGCCTAAGTGTCCTTGAGCAAGACACTGAACCCTAAGTTGCGCCTGATGGTGAACCATCAGTGTGTGAATGTTCTCCTGAGGGCAGCACCTTGCATGGTGATCTATCTCATTAGTGAGTGAATGGATGAATGGAAAACCATGTTAAAGAGCTTTGAGACCAAAAGGTGATAAAACTATACAAGTACAGACCATTTACCATTCATTCAATCACTTAATTTATTCATTCAATCACTTATTCATGTATTCATTCATTCATTAATTCAAACTGCATCTGGTCCCATTTAACTGACTTAGCAGGACTTCCATGTTTCTATTGTTCAGGGAGTGTTTCTTCCTTCTTCCATGTCTCCTTCCACTACATCTCATCCCTTAAATGTTTACTTACATTGTATGTTCAAACTTGTTAAGACATTGTGGAGATGAGGTTGTTTATCATAATAATTCCAGTCCTTCTGAAACCTTTGGGTTCATATGAGCAGTGAACCTGAACACTGTAAACATCTGGTCTGTAATTACATGTACTGTATGTTGGGCTTCAAATTAATTATTTATTTATTGCTGAAATATGTCCATATGAATATGAATTCATACACAGAATCACTGTCATCTCCTTACATATATATTTGGATGTTTTAAAAAGATGTGACTGTATTCTTTCTTTTACTCATGAAGCTACTTTGATTTTTATAGTTCGTAGTTTTGCACTCCAAATAAAGTATTACATGTTCTTCGAAAGTATTATTTTTCTACTAAAAAAGTAACAGTAAGTTTATGAAGTCCTTTCCCTCCTCTCTGTCCCAATCATTTCCTGTTACATTTTCCATAAAAATAAAATGCCCAACAAATTATATTATTACAACCAACTCAGAGACAGGACACCATAATAGCTATATTTTATATTCACCCTCATAGCATACAGTTTATATTAAGAGTTTCATTAAATCATTCCAAAGAACAGTCGGCTGCCTGTTTAATAAAACATGCTACTGAGAGGATGTTATATTGTGTTGGGCTCCTTCACCTCATTGCTGAGTGTGGAGTCTCGATGCACGAGTCGCAGGACGTGGCTGTCGATGCTGCTGCCTGACGAGAGCTTGGCAAAGATGGCCGACTGCATCTCCTTCTCCCTCTGCTTGACGATCACCTCGCAAGCCTTCCACTCCCGCATCACCTGCTGGTAGCGCTCGCTGATCTTCGCATCAATCTTCAGAAGGAATATTTTCAAAATAAAAGTTGAATTTAGGACAATGTTTTATGTGTGTGTGTGTGTGTGTGTGTGTGTGTGTGTGTGTGTGTGTGTGTGTGTGTGTGTGTGTGTGTCTGCTCTACCTGACTCATGTCCTTTTTGCCCATGCCAAACTTGTAGTGTCCCAGCAGGAAAGGCCACACCTCCTTCCTGATGTCATGCTGCACTCCACCATAATAAACCAGCCTGAGCAGCTCCAGCTCCTTATAGTTCTACACACACACACACACACACACACACACACACACACACACACACACACATAAATACAGAAAGGATAAGAGGAATATAGACCAAAAGGAAAAGACAGATGGGAGGAAGAGGAAGTGCATTAATAATGGGAGAGGAAGAGTGATTGTGATCTGAATGGAGGAAGACAGAGAAAATATGAAGAGTGTAAATTAGTAATGATGACAGCGAATGATTGCAGTCGCTGCTTTAATAGCTACAGTAGTATTATACTGCACTCTGTAATGAGACATAATTTCACTAAACTCATTAAAGTTTGATTAGAGTGAAGGAGAGGATGGAGAGGGTGGAGAGGATGAGAGGATGGAGAGGGTGGAGAGGGTGGAGAGGATGGAGAGGATGGAGAGGACAAGAGGATGAGAGGATGGAGAGGGTGTAGAGGGTGGAGATGGTGGAGAGGATGGAGAGGATGTAGACGGTGGAGAGGATGGAGATGGTGGAGAGGATGGAGAAGATGGAGATGGTGGAGAGGGTGGAGAGGATGGAGATGGTGGAGAGGGTGGAGAGGATGGAGAGGATGTAAATGGTGGAGAGGATGGAGAAGATGGAGATGGTGGAGAGGGTGGAGAGGATGGAGATGGTGGAGAGGGTGGAGAGGATGGAGAGGATGGAGAGGATGGAGATGGTGGAGAGGATGGAGAAGATGGAGATGGTGGAGAGGGTGGAGATGGTGGGGAGGGTGGAGAGGATGGAGAGGATGGAGATGGTGGAGAGGGTGGAGAGGATGGAGAGGATGGAGAGGGTGGAGAGGATGGAGAGGATGGAGATGGTGGAGAGGGTGGAGAGGATGGAGAGGGTGGAGAGGATGGAGAGGATGAAGATGGTGGAGAGGATGGAGATGGTGGATAGGATGGAGAGGATGGAGATGGTGGAGAGGGTGGAGATGGTGGAAAGGATGGAGAGGGTGGAGAGGATGGAGATGGTGGAGAGGATGGAGAGGATGGAGATGGTGGAGAGGATGGAGATATGGAGATGGTGGAGAGGATGGAGATGGTGGAGAGGATGGAGAGGATGGAGATGGTGGAAAGGGTGGAGAGGATGGAGAGGATGGAGATGGTGGAGAGGATGGAGAAGATGGAGATGGTGGAGAGGATGGAGATGGTGGAGAGGATGGAGAGGATGGAGATGGTGGAGAGGGTGGAGAGGATGGAGAGGACGGAGAGGACGGAGAGGATGGAGAGGATGAAGATGGTGGAGAGGGTAGAGATGGTGGAGAGGATGGAGAGGGTGGAGAGGATGGAGATGGTGGAGAGGATGGAGAGGATGGAGAGGATGGAGATGGTGGAGAGGATGGAGAAGATGGAGATGGTGGAGAGGATGGAGATGGTGGAGAGGATGGAGAGGATGGAGATGGTGGAGAGGATGGAGAGGATGGGGAAAATGGAGGTGGTGGAGAGGATGGAGATGGTGGAGAGGATGGAGAGGATGGGGAGGGTGGAGAGGATGGGGAGGATGGAGATGGTGGAGAGGATGGAGAGGGTGGGGATGGTGGAGAGGATAGAGATGGTGTTACATTGTGAGCGCTGCAGACCAGAGTGAAGCAGAGGAAGATGAACACTCCTCCTGCAGGTCTCAGGTCTCCACACACCTTGCAGTCCTTCTGGTATTTGCTCCACACCTCTCGGCTGAGCCCCCCCGACGCCTCGCAGGGTCTGTCTGGGGGGACGATGTTGTGGTTGACCAGCGCTGACAGGTGAGTCCTCACTGTGGACAGATGGCGGCAGTAGGCCAGCCCTGACGGACGGGTCACAGCAGAGTCAGGACGTTGTATTCTCACACTGAACAAAATCACAATTTTTTACATCTCCGTCTTTCCTGCGGTTCTCAACATCATGACGACAAGTCAATAGATAATTAATATCTATATGTAGTGGTCATATCATGTTCATATCACGTTCATATCATGTTTATATCATGTTTATATCATGGTCATATGTTCATATGTTCTTATCATGGTCATATCATGTTCATATCATGTTCATATCATGTTCATATGTTCATATCATGTTCATATGTTCATATCATGTTTATATCATGGTCATATGGTCATATGTTCATATCATGTTTATATCATGGTCATATCATGTTCATATCATGTTCATATGTTTATATCATGGTCATATCATGGTCATATGTTCATATCATGTTTATATCATGTTTACATCATGTTTATATCATGGTCATATCATGTTTATATCATGGTCATATCATGTTCATATGTTCATATAATGTTTATATCATGGTCATATCATGTTTATATCATGTTCATATGTTTATATCATGTTTATATCATGGTCATGTTCATATCATGTTCATATGTTCATATCATGTTTATATCATGGTCATATCATGTTTATATCATGGTCATATCATGTTCATATGTTCATATAATGTTTATATCATGGTCATATCATGTTCATATCATGTTCATATGTTTATATCATGTTTATATCATGGTCATATCATGGTCATATGTTCATATCATGGTCATATCATGTTCATATGTTCATATAATGTTTATATCATGGTCATATCATGTTCATATCATGTTCATATGTTTATATCATGTTTATATCATGGTCATGTTCATATCATGTTCATATGTTCATATCATGTTTATATCATGGTCATATCATGGTCATATGTTCATATCATGGTCATATCATGTTCATATGTTCATATCATGTTTATATCATGGTCATATCATGTTCATATCATGTTCATATGTTTATATCATGGTCATATCATGGTCATATGTTCATATCATGTTTATATCATGGTCATATCATGTTTATATCATGGTCATATCATGGTCATATGTTCATATCATGTTTATATCATGTTTATATCATGGTCATATGTTTATATCATGTCAGTTCATGTTTATATCATGTTTATATCATGGTCATATGTTTATATCATGTTTATATCATGGCCATATGTTTATATCGTGTTTATATCATGTTTATATCATGTTCATATCATGGTCATATCATGGTCATATCATGTTCATATGTTTATATCATGATCATGGTCATATGTTCATATCATGTTTGTATCATGTTGATATCATGGTCATATCATGTTCATATGTTCATATCATGTTTATATTATGTTCATGACATGTTTATATTATGTTCATATGTTCATATCATGTTTATATTATGTTTATATGTTCATGTCATGTTTATATTATGTTCATTTCATGTTCATATCATGTTCATATCATATTTATATGTTCATATCATGTTCATATGTTCATATCATGTTTATATCATGTTCATATCATGTTTATATTATGTTAATTTCATGTTCATGTGTTCATATCACGTTTATATCATGTTTATATTATGTTCATATGTTCATGTCATGTTTATATTATGTTCATTTCATGTTCATTTCATGTTCATATCATGTTCATATCATGTTTATATTACATTCATATCATGTTTATATTCTGTTCATATGTTCATATCATGTTCATATGTTTATATCATGTTTATATCATGTTCATATCATGTTTATATTATGTTCATATCATGTTTATATTATGTTAATTTCATGTTTATATGTTCATATCATGTTCATATGTTCATGTCATGTTTATATTATGTTCATTTCATGTTCATATCATGTTCATATCATGATCATGGTCATATGTTCATATCATGTTCATACCATGTTCATATGTTCATATCATGTTTATATTATGTTCCTATCATGTTTATATTATGTTAATTTCATGTTTATATGTTCATATGTTCATGTCATGTTTATATTATGTTCATTTCATGTTCATATCATGTTCATATCATGTTCATATCATGTTTATATTACATTCATATCATGTTTATATTATGTTAATGTCATGTTCATATGTTCATATCACGTTCATATCATGTTCATATGTTCATGTCATGTTTATATTATGTTCATTTCATGTTCATATCATGTTCATATCATGATCATGGTCATATGTTCATATCATGTTCATATCATGTTTATATGTTAATTTCATGTTCATATGTTCATAGCACATTTATATCATGTTCATATCATGTTTATATTATGTTCATATGTTCATGTCATGTTTATATTATGTTCATATCACATTTATATCATGTTCATATCATGTTTATATTATGTTCATATGTTCATGTCATGTTTATATTATGTTCATTTCATGTTCATATGTTCATATCATATTTATATGTTCATATCATGTTCATATCATGTTTATATCATGTTCATATCATGTTTATATTATGTTCATTTCATGTTCATGTGTTCATATCACGTTTATATCATGTTTATATTATGTTCATATGTTCATGTCATGTTTATATTATGTTCATTTCATGTTCATTTCATGTTCATATCATGTTCATATCATGTTTATATTACATTCATATTATGTTTATATTCTGTTCATATGTTCATATCATGTTCATATGTTCATATCATGTTTATATCATGTTCATATCATGTTTATATTATGTTCATATCATGTTTATATTATGTTAATTTCATGTTTATATGTTCATATCATGTTCATATCATGTTCATATCATGATCATGGTCATATGTTCATATCATGTTCATATCATGTTTATATGTTCATATCATGTTTATATTGTTAATTTCATGTTCATATGTTCATATCATGTTTATATTATGTTCATATGTTCATGTCACGTTTATATTATGTTCATTTCATGTTCATATCATGTTCATATCATGTTTATATTATGTTCATATCATGTTTATATTATGTTAATTTCATGTTTATATGTTCATATCATGTTCATATGTTCATGTCATGTTTATATTATGTTCATTTCATGTTCATATCATGTTCATATCATGATCATGGTCATATGTTCATATCATGTTTATATGTTCATATCATGTTCATATGTTCATATCATGTTTATATTATGTTCATATCATGTTTATATTGTTAATTTCATGTTCATATGTTCATATCACGTTTATATCATGTTCATATCATGTTTATATTATGTTCATATGTTCATGTCATGTTTATATTATGTTCATTTCATGTTCATATCATGTTCATATCATGTTTATATGTTCATATCATGTTCATATGTTCATATCATGTTTATATCATGTTCATGTCATGTTTATATTATGTTCATTTCATGTTCATATCATGTTTATATGTTCATATCATGTTCATATGTTCATATCATGTTTATATCATGTTTATATTATGTTAATGTCATGTTCATATGTTCATATCACGTTCATATCATGTTCATATGTTCATGTCATGTTTATATTATGTTCATTTCATGTTCATATCATGTTTATATGTTCATATCATGTTCATATGTTCATATCATGTTTATATCATGTTTATATTATGTTAATGTCATGTTCATATGTTCATATCACGTTCATATCATGTTCATATGTTCATGTCATGTTTATATTATGTTCATTTCATGTTCATATCATGTTCATATCATGTTTATATGTTCATATCATGTTCATATGTTCATATCATGTTTATATCATGTTCATATCATGTTTATATTATGTTCATTTCATGTTCATATGTTCACATCACATTTATATCATGTTCATATGTTCATGTCATGTTTATATTATGTTCATTTCATGTTCATTTCATGTTCATATCATGTTCATATCATGTTTATATTACGTTCATATCATGTTTATATTATGTTCATATGTTTATATTATGTTCATATCATGTTTATATTATGTTCATATGTTTATATTATGTTCATATCATGTTTATATTATGTTCTTTTCATGTTTATATTATGTTCATATGTTCATATCATGTTTATATTCTGTTCATATCATGTTTATATTATGTTCATATGTTTATATTATGTTCATATCATGTTTATATTATGTTCTTTTCATGTTTATATTATGTTCATATGTTCATATCATGTTTATATTCTGTTCATATCATGTTTATATTCTGTTCATATCATGTTTATATTATGTTCATATCATGGTTATATTATGTTCATATCATGTTTATATTATGTTCATATGTTCATATCATGTTTATATTATGTTCATATGTTCATATCATGTTTATATTCTGTTCATATCATGTTTATATTATGTTCATATCATGGTTATATTATGTTCATATCATGGTTATATTATGTTCATATCATGTTTATATTATGTTCATATGTTCATATCATGTTTATATTATGTTCATATGTTCATATCATGTTTATATTCTGTTCATATCATGTTTATATTATGTTCATATCATGTTTATATTATGTTCATATCATGGTTATATTATGTTCATATCATGGTTATATTATGTTCATATCATGTCTATATTATGTTCATATCATGTTCATATTATGTTCATACGTTTATATTATGTTCAGTCAAAGAGTAGAAAATATGCTTCTCTCAATGATTTTTACAGATTTTGGCAAAGTGTACTGAAAATATAAAAATATAAAAATATTTATACTTTCCACTAAAACTTGTATTTTATAGTTCTCTGTCAAATTGAATTCTCTCAACAACGTTGGTAAAACAATGAGTTCTTCCCTGTGATGCACACTATTTCAATAACTCAGCAATTCATTACAGAGTCTTCATCAGAGGAATATTCCATTAGTTTGGAAACATATTACTTTATTCAGCAGCAGCTCGTGCAGATATTGTTTTTAAGATTACTTTAATTAATTTTCAGATCAATTGTGCAGTTTAATGTTGCTGCTGTTTGAGAGACTCATCAAAGTGCAGGAGGAACATTAAACTAAAGCAAACACAACGGGAGCCGTTCATTTCATTTCTGTGTTGCACAAGAAGATGAATGGAATTAAAATACTATAAAACCTAAATACAGCAGCAGAGAAACTCAGAGTGACTGAACAGAAATTGACTGCAGGAACAAACGTTCACTGAGACCACGTTTCAGTTGATGATGTGCAGGATGTGATATGTAGCAGTCACCATCGACTCCGACCGACCAGTTAATGACATCGGTTCTGTGCTGTTACTGAAATAAAAAGAAGTTGTGCAGATGTGATGTACTCACATCCGTAAAAAGCTCTGGAGACGATCTGCCTCTTCATGTTCTGGCAGAGCATCTTCAGCGGGACTCTGGAGACAGAAAACATTTGTTATCACCACTCCAACATTTCTGTCTGCTCTGCTTCTGCTACGGGTCGGGCCTGGGGGGTCGGGCCCGGGGGGTCGGGCCCGGGGTGCTCGGTGCCTGGGGGAATCAGGGGGTCGGTGCCGGGGTGGAGGCACCTACCCTGGGGGACCGAGCTCCACCTCTTTTCTCCTCCATCATTATGAATAAGTTCAGTATGAATTCAGCACAAATGTATTTCATGAAATGAACCAGATCAGCACAATTTGATCTGAAACCATGAAGATCTGATTTTAAATATTTGTCTCTGATCTTGACTCATCTTTGAATCTTCCTTTCAGTTGTCTGTATCTTTACTTTTATACAATCCTACTAAAAGTGTGAACTTGAATTCATTTGAAGTCAGATTTTAATTCGATTATTTTACTCTATATTATTGATTTTCAGTACTTTGTTATTGTTTTACATAAAGTTTTATGTAAATTACATTGAACAACGATTTAGCAATAATACAGATGATCCATCATTTTAGTATAAAATACCCTCAGGGGGGAAGCCAGGATAAAAATAATAACAATTGGAAATGTGTTAAATGACCAGAAACTAATTGTCATATTGTGAAATGCTGCAACAAATGATTATTTTTATGATGAATGAATTTATATAGTTATTTTATTTCCTGGAGTATATTAATTTATCCAAAAATTTAACAAATGGTGATCGCAGTTTTCTAAGTTGACCAATTCAAACTGTTTTATCTGAACAATAATCAAAACCTTAAAAGTATTTTTTTGGCCCATTTGCTAAAAAATTTTTTTTTTAAAATGTAATTAAACAGATTAGTCATCGTTTAATACCCAGCGTTCTTCCTTTATATAATAATTTAAGCATGTTTAGCTGCAACAAACTACAGCTGTGTATTTGTAATTAAAGAATTTTATGGCAGCACTCTTTGGTAATAAAAACTAAAACTCATGTATTCATATCCAACCAGACAGTTTGAACGTCTTCATCTTCCTTTATGTTCCAGTAATATTTGTCTTTGTAAAAACAACACATATTTTTATAATAACTGAATTTTTTGTGGGGTAACCAGGAGTTCTTGATCTCCTCACGTTGATGAAACCTACTTCGTATTAATTCATTAATTATGAATCCCAGTCTGTTGTGTGTAAATGAACGCTTACGTGTGAATATCTGCCGGGTCGTGAATGCAGGTGCAGCCGGCCGGGTAGTCGAACGATACGCCGCCGCCGGCCGAGGAGCAGGACTGGCACAGCGACTCGTGAGTGGTTACTTCACTCTGTTGCCACGACGACGGGCTGCCTCCGAAACCCTGCATCTCCATCATCTCCCCGTGGTCTAAACCGAACAGAACGAGAGTGAGAGGACAAGTCTCTGCGCTCAGAGCAGTTTTCATGTGCTACACTCTTATTTTGAAGGGCTTTAAATCCACCTGTGTTTTATGTCTTACATATTATGACATAGGTCCCTCAGCTCAACCATAAATACATCATTCCATGTATCTTTGCTTGGTATTCATGACATTATGAGATGAGTAGATGGATGAAAGTTGGACACTCATGTTACATGTTGAAGAAGAGGTGTAGAGAGGAAACCAAAGGTGGAAGGGACGGTTCAGGAAGCAGGAACGCTGCTGTGGGGGAGACAGGCAGAGAGGATGCTGGGATGTCATGCTGGTTGAGTTCATTCAGAGAGGAGGCAGGAGGAGGAGGGGAGGGCAGAGGAGAGGAGAGGAGAGGAGAGGAGAGGAGAGGAGAGGAGAGGAGAGGAGAGGAGAGGAGAGGAGAGGAGGAGGAGGAGGAGGAGGAGGAGGAGGAGGAGGCTCAGGCCATGCAGGATGCAAAAAGCCAGAACAAGACGAGAAACAACCAAAACAAATGGACACCAGTAGAAGGGCACACAAAGGGGAGGAAAAATCATAAAAACTTCAACATTAAATAAATGCTCTTCACCTTAATTCTTCAGGTTGGAGCTGATGACCTGTCATAAATATGAAGCTGTGCTTTGGTTGTTCAATAACCCCAAAAAACAAATGATATTAAGAACAAAACTAAAAAAAGGCAACAGAAAAAGTGTGTGAGGGAGCCGACGTTCGGCCTCCGCCTCTTTATTAGACTAGACGGGATCAGCAGCTGTTTGTGGGCTCAGTAACGACACCCCGCTCACACGGACTCCACGTCTCTACTACTGCAGAACCCCACAGGACCGTAATGAGAGGGGTGGAGGACGGGGGTTGGGGGTGGGGGTGGCGGGGTTAGTGAAGAATTACAGTGAACAGCATCGCAGCAAACGACTGCACAAACACAGAAGAAACAACTGAGGAGGTCAGAGAGAGAACTCAAAAACAAAGAGGTTTCATCACAAATACGCAGAAACACAGAGTCGCTGGTAAACGATGGAACGGGTGCAGATCCTCATGCAGAGACTCAAGCATGGTGCAAGTGAGAAATGAAAGGACCGAAAGAAGGAAACAGACTGAAGTCAAATTAAAGGAGTGCAAAAAAAACCTAAGCAAATTATCAAAGCGGTTCTTGGCCCCGACAGTGTGAACCCAACAGTGCTGACCAGGACCAGGACCAGGACCAGAATCAGGACCAGGACCAGGACCAGAATCAGGACCAGGACCAGGACCAGGGCCAGGACCAGGACCAGAATCAGGACCAGGACCAGGACACCTGGGGAAGTCTGTGATGGAGGTGGTTTTCATGTGACCGTGTGTTTCAGTGTGTTTCAGGAGGACATAAAGCAGGAAGGCTGTCGGGGGGAGTGTCGGCAGGCTGACAACATCCGGGACAAAGACCATCTCTGAATTGTATCCTACCAGATTACGCTGTCAATCATTCATGTGACAGCACGAGGTGATCACAGACTCTTCCTGTAGAGTCCAGCCCAGCGATGCACACGGAGCCGGAGGAGTTACATCAGCTGATCAACATCAGCGCCTGAGTTCCACACATTAACGTCACCGTGGACCTGAGAGCTGGTTTGTGTCAAACTTCTGCAGAAATACCAGCGAGTAGGGAGCAAAGACTGTTTGCATTTTGAATATGTTGTCATGGTGGAGAAGCCTGTTGCCGTGGCGACACACTTCAGGTGGAATGTTCCCCTCAGGAGGTCCCAGTAGAACTCGGTGTTGACAGTCTGACTCTGAAACCCAGCTGGTGTCTCCTGAACCTGACGCTTCTTCTTCGGTCTGGGACGGTGAAGCTCCGCCCCTCTTGAAACGTGATGTCACCACAACACCTCGCCCGGCTCGTCGCTTCATCGCCGGAGACTTTCTGGACATTTCAAGGATCTCTGATGACCGTTTACAGAGTTTGATGGGGGTCATAAAAACGTGAGGAACTCAGGAGCTGATGTTGAGACGTAACTTTGAACACTTCCTCCTCGAGGTGTCCTCGTCCTCTGTGTGCATCTCTGCGCTGTGTTCAGGAACGTTCTGATTGCACCTCGTAAAAGGGAGAAAAACAGTGATGAGTCAGCAGATGGTGCATTCACTGAACAATAAAACAGGTTCCCAGCGTTTGCACAGCTTTTCACCAGCTCTGTCTGTTGCGTCTGGATCGACTCCTTGTTCATGAAATCTTTTTTTTAATTGTAAAAGAATGTAAATAGTTCAGCAAAGTTGCTAACTGCTAATTTGGTGCAAGATCTTTGTGGGTTGGTCCCTAAAAGCAACATGACACATAATTATGTGACTGGCTGTTAATATGGAGCGATATTAACAGCATGATAGAAATCCTATCGTTTGAGTCTCAACTATCAAACGTCCTTTTATTTTGGACTGAAGTTCTGTCTTTTTAAAACTTGCCTGTTTGGCAGCTTGAGTTTCAGCAGCTCAGTTTATATCTCCGTCGTAGATCTGCCTCTGTTTCAGATTGATCACCAGTTATTAGATTATAGTTTGTTCTCCTGGTCAACCCAGCCTGCTCTACACTGTTGGGCCTCACATAGGGGTGTGTGTGCGTGTGTGTGTGTGTGTGTGTGGGGGGGGGGGGGGGGGTCTGAAGCCGGGGTGAGGTCTCGGGGTGGGGGTGTGTTCAGGTGATAAAAACCTTTCATGACATTTGGGTCTGTGAGGTTCCGCGAGCAGATCATTGAGATCATAGCATGGAGCCTATCTTCCTCTTCCTCGTCATCGTCCAGCGACGGCGCGCGGCTGCCGGTGGTGTGGTGGTAGTTTATGGTGACTGCTCGCACCCGCGGGACGACAGAGAACACAGTTAGAGGTGCTGCCCTGCAGGCGGGGGGGAGGACAGCAGCTCCTCCACAAACACATCACATTTCTACCTCAGGGAGGAAGGAGCGTCTGTAGCGGCTGACCGGACGTGTAACCGGGTCACTTACTGGCGTCGTATCGGTATCCGGGGTACACGATGCGAAACACGTAGTCAGCAGCTGTCTGCTCCTCACCGGTCCGGTCTTGGTCGGGGAGCCGGGCGGTGCTGCTCCTCTTCCTCAGCTTAGGGAACACTTTCCCCTGCAGGACAAACACACGGATCAAAGGAGGACAACACAGATCAAAGTATACAAAAAGATGGACGGTCTGCACGTAGAGCGCTTGGTCACCTCAAAGCGCTCCGACCTGGTTTACATTCACACACTGATGAGACTGAGCTGAGCCAACTTGGAGTTCAGTGTCTTGCCCGAGGACACTTAGGCAGCTGGAACCGAGGAACCGATGTACACAGCAGACGGTGGTGCTGCCTTATGAAACACACCTTCCCAAAAACTGCTATATTACTAATACTATACTACTATACTACTACACTACTACTATACTACTACTACCACTATACTACTACTATACTACTACTACTCTACTACTACTAAACTACTACTACTATTACTACTACTATACTACTACACTACTACTACTACTACTACTATACTACTACTAAACTACTACTACTACTATACTACTACTACTACTACTACTATACTACTACTACTACTATACTACTACTACTACTACTACTATACTACTACTACTACTATTACTATACTACTACTATACTACTACACTACTACTACTACTACTATACTAATACTACTACTACTACTACTGCTACTATACTACTACTACTACTACTACTACTACTACTATACTACTATTACACTACTACTACTACTATTACTACTACTATACTACTACTATACTACTACTACTACTACTATATTAAGAGGAACTAAGATGGCGCCGTGCTAGTGGCAGCCTGTTACAGCAGCTCCCCCGAGTGTTTTGTTTTAAGTATTTTTCTTTCTTTCTTCTCTCTTCGGAGTTTTTTTTTTTTTTTCTTCACGTGTGTTAAGTGACGGTCAGACAATGGACCGTAACTTTTCCACTTTTCTGGTGGCTCTTCTACTTTTTTCCCTCTTTGTAACGGAGAGCTACGCACAGTGGACCGGGGCCATTGTTTACTCTCGTGATCAGCTGATCGCGCTGAGTAGACCTCTACTGCTGCTGCTGCCCGGAGCGAGGCCTGAAATCCCAGACGAACTTCGGAGAAGACGTCGGGGTTGCAGAGCTGGAGCTAAACTGAAGGCGAAGAGGAGGAGATATAAACCAGCGGTACCGGAGATCTTAATGGGGAACGTGAGGTCGTTGGCCAACAAGACTGACAAGCTCGGCGCGCTGGTAAAGACCCAGAGAGAGTACCGGGAGTGCAGCATCATGTGTTTCACCGAGACATGGCTGCACTCACATCTCCCGGACCACAGCGCGGCCGTACCCGGCTTCAGGACTGTTCGGGCGGACGGAGACGTTGTTCGGAGCGGCAAGAAGAAAGGTGGAGGGATTGCAGTCTATGTGAACGAGAGGTGGTGCAATCCCGACCACGTGTGTTTGAAGGAACGTTTCTGTAGCCCGGACATTGAACTTCTAGCCGTGGGGATGCGTCCGTATTATTTACAAAGGGAGTTCACGTCCGCCATTGTTATCGCTGTGTACGTTCCTCCATCAGCTGACGTAGAGGCAGCAGCAGACACCATCCACTCCACTGTGTCCAAACTTCAGACTAAGCATCCCGGTGCATTTCTGTTAGTTACTGGAGACTTTAACCAGTCTGGATAAAGTACTGCCAACTTTTCACCAGTATGTGAACTGCCCCACCCGGAACAATAAAACTCTGGACTTACTGTATGCTAATGCCATGGATGCATTCAGTACTACTGCCCTTCCCCCCCTTGGTAGATCAGACCACAACCTGGTCCTGCTGACCCCCAAGTATGTTCCTCTGGTGCAGAGGCAGCCTGTGACCACCAGGACTGTGAGGAGGTGGACACAGGAAGATAAAGACGCCCTGCAGGACTGCTTTGAGTCCACGGACTGGGATGTGCTGTGTGGACCACATGGGGAGGACATCAACAGCAGGACGGACTGTATCACAGAATACATTAAATTCTGTGAACACTCCACCGTACCATCCCGGACTGTAAAATGCTTCCCCAACAATAAGCCATGGATCACCAGTGACCTGAAAGTTCTTCCTAATAAGAAGAAAGCAGCTTTCAGGTCTGGAGACAGGGAGGAGCTCAGGAGAGTGCAGCGTCACCTGAAGGAGAAGATGAGGGAGTGCAAGGACTCCTACAGGAGGAAGCTGGAGGCCAAACTCCAGCAGAACAACGTGAGGGAGGTGATGACCGGTGTGAAGGAGATTACTGGGTTCAAGGGGAGAGAGAGACGACCAGGGGGAACCTGGAGAGGAACAACCAGGGAGAACCTGGAGAGGAACAACCAGGGGGAACCTGGAGAGGAACAATCAGGGAGAACCTGGAGAGGAACAACCAGGGGGAACCTGGAGAGGAACAACCAGGGGGAACCTGGAGAGGAACAATCAGGGGGAACTTAGAGAGGACCAACCAGGGGGAACCTGGAGAGGAACAACCAGGGGGAACCTGGAGAGGAACAATCAGGGGGAACCTGGAGAGGAACAACCAGGGGGAACCTGTAGAGGAACAACCAGGAGGAACCTGGAGAGGAAAAACCAGGGTCTCCCTGGAGAGGAACAATGAGCTAAACTGTTTCTTCAACAGGTTTAGTTCACCACCCTCATCTGTCTCCTCCACACCTTACACCTCCCAAACACCTCTGCTGCTTCCCCCCTTCCCCGTCTGCCCCCCCCTGGTGAACTGCATAGAGCCCTCAATCTCAAAGGGCTCTTCCTCCATCGACACCATGACCCCCCCACCCCACACACACACCCCCCTCACCCCCCTCTCTGTGACAACTGGCCAGGTTAGGAGACAGCTGGAGAGACTCCACCAGCACAAGGCTGAAGGACCTGACGGCATCAGCCCCGGGGTCCTGAAGACCTGCGCCGTCCAGCTGGCTGAGGTCCTACAACACCTCTTCAACCTGAGCCTGAAGCAGGAGGACGTCCCGGTGCTGTGGAAGACGTCCTGCCTGGTTCCAGTCCCCAAGAAGACGACTCCATCTGGCCTCAACAACTACCGACCGGTTGCCCTCACATCTCATGTGATGAAGGTGCTGGAGAGGCTGGTCTTGGCCCACCTCAGGCCGCTGGTGAAATCTTCTCTGGACCCCCTACAATTTGTGTACCAGCCTCATGTGGGAGTGGACGATGCCATCATCTACCTGCTGCAACGAGCTCAGTCTCACCTGGATGGAACCGGTGAATCTGTGAGAATCACTTTCTTTGATTTCTCCAGTGCATTTAACACCATCCAACCACTGCTGCTGAGTGAGAAGCTGCGGGTGGTGGGGGGAGGGGGTGGACACTTCCACCGTCTCCTGGATCACTGACTACCTGACAGGCAGACCACAGTTTGTCCGTCTGGGCAGTGTGCTGTCTGATACGGTGGTCAGTGGTACTGGAGCTCCACAGGGAACTGTTCTGTCTCCTTCCTGTTCACCTTCTACACCACTGACTTCCAGTACAACTCAGAGTCAAGACATCTGCAGAAGTTCTCTGATGACTGCAGTGGACGGTGTATAAGGGATGAACGGGAGGAGGAGTCAGTGGTAGGATGTATAAGGGATGGACAGGAGGAGGAGTCAGTGGACGGTGTATAAGGGATGGACGGGAGGAGGAGTCAGTGGTCGGTGTATAAGGGATGGACAGGAGGAGGAGTCAGTGGACGGTGTATAAGGGATGGACGGGAGGAGGAGTCAGTGGTCGGTGTATAAGGGATGGACAGGAGGAGGAGTCAGTGGACGGTGTATAAGGGATGGACGGGAGGAGGAGTCAGTGGTCGGTGTATAAGGGATGGACGGGAGGAGGAGTCAGTGGACGGTGTATAAGGGATGGACAGGAGGAGGAGTACAGGGCAGTAGTGGAGGACTTTGTGGAGTGGGCGGGAAGAAATCACCTCCTCCTGAACGTGGCCAAGACCAGAGAGATGGTGGTCGACTTCAGGAGGAAGACGACGGCTCCACAACCGCTGAGAGTTCTGGGAGAGGAGGTGGACATGGTTGAGGAGTACAAGTACCTGGTGTCTCCATGACAACAGACTGAACTGGAAGACCAACATCAACGCTGTCTACAAGAAGGGGATGAGTCGACTCTTTTTCTTGAGGAAACTTCGATCCTTCAATGTGTGCAGCGAGATGTTGGAGATGTTCTACCATCTGTTGTGGCCAGTGAACTGTACTTCACTGTGGTCTGCTGGGGGAGCAGCATTGGAGCCAGAGACACCAACAGACTTAACAAACTGGTTAAGAAGGCCGGCTCCATCATTGGCTGCAAACTGGACAGCCTGGAAAAGGTGGTGGAGAGGAGGACGCTGAACAAACTATTGTCCATATTGGATAATCCTGACCACCCTCTCCACCTGCTGCAGGGACAGAGGAGGACGTTCTCCAAAAGACTCCTCCAGCTCCACTGTCACAAGGACAGATACAGGAGATCATTCCAGATACAGGAGATCATTCCTGATACAGGAGATCATTCCTGATACAGGAGATCATTCCTGTCCACTGCAATAAGACTGTACAATAACTCGCCTCTGGCAAAATCCATCACACAACAATAACACTGTTGACTGTGTTTCTTGGTTGTTTGTATATAATATATATAGATATATACTTTACTGTATATTCTGTATATACTGTGCATTTTATATTTAATATTTTTTTACTGCTATTTTATTGCTTTTTATTATTCTAGTATTATCGTATTGCTTCCTGTATGCTGCTGTAGCGAAAAAATTTCCTCTTGGGGATTAATAAAGTAACTAACTACCTACCTACTACTATACTACAACTACTACTACTACTAATACTACTACTCTACTACTACTACTACTACTAATCTACTACTACTACTTCTGTACTACTACTATACTACTACTACTACTACTACTACTACTACTATACTACTACTATACTACTACTACTACTACTACTATACTACTACTATACTACTACTACTACTACTATACTACTACTTCTGTACTACTACTATACTACTACTACTACTATACTACTACTATACTACTACTACTACTCCTACTGCTACTACTACACTACTACTACTACTACTACTACTTCTGTACTACTACTATACTACTACTACTACTACTACTACTACTACTACTATACTACTACTACTACTACTACTACTACTACTACTATACTACTACTACTACTACTACTACTACTACTACTAATATACTACTATACTACTACTACTACTACTTAAACAAGCACGCAGCTGAAAGAGGCTTCTAGTGTTGGTGCCGTTGTCTCCGGCTGGTCCACGTTAATCTCCCAAGTATTCACATCTTTTACTTAAGTACAGGAAGAAACACCAGAATGAAAAAAACACTCAAGGAAAAGTGCATCAGTACTGTGAGTGAAATGTATCAAAGTAAAAGTACTCATCATTTATATATAAACTTGTATCATATTATTTCATCAGATATAAACTACTCGAATGTTTCTATAGTGACATGTACATGTGAGCAACATGTTACTGGAATGTATACTTTTGTCTAATGTATGTGTACAAGTACATATATAACTACTGATCATGTATTTTAGGTAGTACGGGTCTTGAGTATACAGACTTAGTCACTCTTCAACACTGCTTGTAGCTCCTGTCACTTCCTGGCATTTAGTTGGAGACGGTTACTATGGCAACCGTCCACCGTAGTGTTCACCAGGATGTTTAACAAGGTGCTGCCTGACTTCAAATGTTAATATTTGTCTATATTTGTAATAAGTGCCTCAACATTGCAAACTGTTTACTTTGATGCTCGTCACCGTGACTACCCGGACGGTGCGCTAAAAACAAAGTGTAGAATGATGGACACTTTCCACAATCAAGCAGAAAGGGAGGGACGTCCAACCTGAAGCCTTTTTTTTTTTTAACTTGTGCCGTTTGATGTAAATGGAAGTACTTCTGACATGTAAGAGTACTATAAGTGAGTGTACTAAGGGAAGTGACTGCTCAGCTATGATGGGCTCCACGGCTCAGTTTTAGGTCCATTATTAGTTTAAGTATGCACTGTTCCTCTCGAAGACATAACGTGTAAAAATAAGATTAATATTTTTTATAATGTTTGCTATTTTTGATACCTTGCCTTTCTGGGACCAGAGGGGCGGTTCCAGCTGACCCCGCGGTAGCAGGCCTGTTTCCAGACAGGAGAGGAAGGCCAGGAGGTGACCGCCCGGGGGGAAATGCAGGGGGGGCCGCTGGATCCCGTCCTGACTGACCAGAACCAGCGTCCCTCCACAATCAGCTGAAAAAAGAAAACATCAGGCAAGAATGAGACGGGAAGAAGTAGAAAGAAAAGTGAAGTGAGGTAGATGAAGCTAGATCTTTTGATTCTTCAAATCTATTTTAATGATGTTCGAGACATGAACTGCTGACGTGCTGTGAGGAGGTGACCAACGCAGAGCACCATGACGGAGAGGTGAGCAGCAGAGCAGCAGCGGTGAGCAGCAGCGGTGTACTCACGGCGCTGGTGACAGTGGATGCAGACGATCTGGCGCAGAGGAACGGTCAGTGCATAGTCCCAGTAGATACTGAAAAAAATGGACATGTGATGGTCAACGTAGGACGAGGAAAATAAAGCTTCAGAGGTAGCGGTTGCACTTCGAATCATTCCATGTGTAATGAAATGCTTTTTTATTCACATGTTGGCTACCTCTTCTCTAGGTCACAGTCGCCCAGCGTGCCGTTGATGAGCTGGTTGGGAGTCCACTTCAGGGTGAGGTTCTCTCCAGCCTGATGGAGCGATAAGTAGCCCCGCAAAACTTCCATGTCCTTCTTCTACCATGGAGGAAGGACGAGGAAGTGGAAGAGGAAAGACAAAATGTGAGTTTTGAGTTTTGAAGGTGTTGAGTTTGGAGCAAAAGATAAAGCGAAGAAGAATGACGCTGCACCATTGACTGAACCAACTTGATCCAAACAAGTGGCATGAGACCAGATCAATTATTTCACTCGTATTTCTTTATTTGACTTCCATATGGGCGATAACTATGACCATAACGCTTCCCATAATGCGTTGTGGCACGTAAACAGAAACTATAATGTTACCAGTCTGTTCGGTACCACTTGAGTTCATGTACATAACGAGCACCATGAAGAGGATACCCCACGAGCTATTAGCAGGTCCTTTGTGCATCATCAAGTCTGTGTGCTTATATTTAAAAGTTATAACTTCAAATAGGAGAACAATTTGCCTCACACCATAGTGTGTGTGTGTGTGTGTGTGTGTGTGTGTGTGTGTGTGTGTGTGTGTGTGTCTGTGTGTGTGTGTGTGTGTGTGTGTGTGTGTGTGTGTGTGTGTGTGTGTGTGTGTGTGTGTGTGCGTGCGCTGCATGCAAGTAAGCTTTCAAGTTGGATATTTGCCCTGATGCTGGAGCAAAAAGAGCTTCAGGGGCTCCACAGAAACACACTGAGAGCTGTGACTCTGAATAAAGATCCATTCAAACAGTTCATGACAAGACTATACAGTAAGTCAACATGGAGTTAAAGATGGAGACACACGAGCTAAAATACTCATATCACACAGCTCAAAATGTGTAAACACTGTAACACTGCAAACACTGTAACACTGTAAATACTGCAACACTGTAACACTGCAAACACTGTAAACACTGCAAACACAATAACAATGTAACACAGCTAACACTGTAAACGCTGTAACACTGTAAATACTGCAACACTGTAAACACTGCAAACACAATAACAATGTAACACAGCTAACACTGTAAACACTGTAACACTGTAAACACTGCAAACACTGTAGCACAGCAAACACTGTAACACTGTAAACACTGTAACACTGCAAACACTAACACTGCAAACACAGTAAACACTGTAACACTGCAAACACTGCAAACACAGTAAACACTGTAACACTGCAAACAATAACACTGTAACACAGTAAACATTGTAAACACTGTAACACTGAAAACACTGCAACACAGTAAACACTGTAACACTGCAAACACTGCAACACTGTAACACTACAAACACTGTAAACACTGCAAACACAATAACACTGTAACACAGCAAACACTGTGACACTGTAAACACTGTAACACTGCAAACACTGTAACACTGCAAACGCTGTAAACACTGCAACACTGCAAACACTAACACTGCAACACAGCAAACACTGTAACACTGTAAACAGTGAACAATGTAACACTACAAACACTGTAAACACTGTAACACTGCAAACACAGTAAACGCTGCAAACACTGCAAACACTGCAAACACTGTAAACACTGCAAACACTGTAACACTGTAAACACCGTAACAATGCAAACACTGTGAACACCGCTAACACTGTAAACACTGCAAACACTGTAACACAGCAAACACTGTAACACTGTGAACACTAACACAGCAACACTGCGACACTGTAAACACTGTAACACAGTAAACACTGTAACACTGCAAACATTGTAAACACTGCAAACACTGTAACACTGCAAACACTGCAAACACTGCAACACAATAAACACTGTAAACACTGCAAACACTGTAAAACAGTAAACACTGTAAACACAGTAACACTGTAACATTGCAAACACTGTAACAATGTAACATTGCAAACACTGTAACACTGAGAACACTGTAACACTGCAAATACAGTCAACGCTGTAAACACTGCAAACACTACAACCATTGCAAACATTGCAAACACTGTCACACTGTCAACACTGTAACAATACAAACACTGTAAACACTGCAAACACAATAGCACTGTAACACTACAAACACTGTAACACTGCCAACACTGCCAACACTGTAAACACTGTAACACAGCAAACACTGTAACACGGTAAACACTAACACAGCAACACTGTAACACAGTAAACACTGTAACACTGCAAACACTGTAACGCTGTAAACGCTGCAAACACAGTAATACTGCAAACACTGTAAACACTGCAAACACAGTAACACAGCAAACACTGTAACACTGTAAACACTGTAACACTGTAAACACTGCAAATACTAACAGTAAACACTGTAACACTGCAAACACCGCAAACACTGTAAACACTGTAAACATTGTAACACTGCAAACACTGTAACACTGCAAACACTAACACTGCAAACACTGCAACACTGCAAACACTGTAACACTGCAACACATTAACCACTGTAAACACTGTAACACTGCAAACACTGTAAAACAGTAAACACTGTAACATTGCAAACACTGTAACACTAACACTGTAACACTGTAAACACTGCAAACAATGTAAACACTAACACAGCAAACACTGTAACACTGCAAACACAGTAAACGCTGTAAACACTGCAAGTACTGTAAACACTGCAAACATTGTAAACACTGCAAACACTGTAACACTGTCAACACCGTAATAATGCAAACACTGTAAACACTGCAAACACAATAAAACTGCAAACGCTGTAAACACTGTAACACTGCCAACACTGTAACACAGCAAACACTGTAACACTGTAAACACGAACACAGCAACACTGCAACACTATACCACAGTAAACACTGTAACACTGCAAACACTGCAAACATTGTAAACACTGCAAACACTGTAACAATGTAAACATGGCAAACACTGTAACACTGCAAACACTAACACAGTAAACACTAACACTGCAAACATTGTAAACACTGCAAACACTGTAAACACTGTAACAGTGTGAACACTGCAAACACTGTAACACAGTAAACACCATAACACTGCAAACACCACAAACACCGCAAACACTGTACAACTGCAAACATTGTAACACAGCAACACTGCAACACTGCAAACAATGTAAACACTGTAACACATCAAACACTGTAACACTGAAAACACGGCAAACACTGTAACACTGCAAACACAGTAACACAGCAAACACTGTAACACTGTGAACACTGCAAACACTGTAACACAGTAAACACCGTAACACTGCAAACACAGTAACACAGCAAACACTGTAAATACTGTAACACTGTGAACACTGCAAACACTGTAACACAGTAAACACCGTAACACTGCAAACACCACAAACACCGCAAACACTGTAACACAGCAACACTGCAACACTGTAAACACTGCAAACAATGTAAGCACTGTAACACGTCAAACACTGTAACACTGAAAACACTGCAAACACTGTAAAAATCCAATTTTTCACCAAATGATAATTTTTCATCTTTTTAAACTCTTATAATACATGATGTAATGCCTTTTAATGTTACGATTGATGTAGTGCTCAAAGCATGTAAAAACATAGCTGTTTGTGTTTATTGTTCCTGCATTGGACAAAGTAAAAGTGCAATGAAAGACCTCCCTCCAGTAAACACACAGGAGTCTGTTACTGTTTAGAATCCAAAGACCTCACTGTCAACACATTTAACAAGTCTGTGCATAGAGTGGTGTTTTTTTTTTTTTGTTCTATTAAATATGTTGATAAGAAAAGAGACACTTCATCAGACATGCACAGATTTGACCTTTATTTAACCAGGTAATATCAATTGAGAACCAATTCTCATTTACAATGATGACCTGTCAGCACAGTCTTGAGGTGCATGTTTTTGGATGATGGGAGGAAGCCGGAGAACCCGGAGAGAACCCACGCAAGCACAGGGAGAACATGCAAACTCCTCACAGAAAGGCCCAGGACCGGATTCGAAGCCAGGACCTTTTTGCTGTGAGGCGACAGTGCTAACCACTGCACCACCGTGCCGCCCCAGATAGCGATAACAGATAGGTAGATAACTTCTGTTTTTATGTTATCATAAAACACATCGGCTTTGAGGCTTTATTAAAAATATAAAAAATAGTGACACTAGTGATTTTTTTCAGATCAGATCAGATCTCTGAACGATGACAGCACCAATCGGAGAAGATCCAGTGAGCTCGGTATGCAGTGAGACAGTCCTCTGCAGAGGGGAGTGAAATATAAATTTCACCTTTGCACGGTCTACGGTTTAGGCTCCCCAACCATTTCTTTGGACATAATAATAATAATAATAATAATAATAATAATAATAATAATAATAATAATAACAATAATTATAATAATAAAAATCCAACCAAAAATAAATCCGAGCCTGTAAGGCAGCAGAGATATTCCAGGTATGTTACAGTGTAACAGCTGAGTGAGGCGGTGCGGTCGTACCGGTTGCACCAGGACGTTGTTCTTGCCGTAGAGGAGGTGAGTTCTGGAGTTCTGGTGAAGAGACTCCACGTACTCCCTCGCTGACGCAGCAAAGCGGTCCTCTGACATGCTGCCGCTCGACTGCCTCTTACGGATCTAGAAAAGAAACCATGTTTAATGGAAACCCAATGGTCACCACACACCAACACCTCCTGAGGATCGGAGACAGACATCAGCCTCGGTACTCACCCCCAGAGCGGGCCGGCGGCCGGTGGGGACATCTTGGCCCCGGTGGGCCCCGTGGATCCGGTGGCGTTGAACCAGCTCATTGGCTGAGGGGTCGGTCCAGAAATGATCTGAAGTCTTCAGTTTGGTGTACTCCAGAGCACAGGGCCCCACTGAGAGCACACACACATACACACACACATCAAGCACACGCACACACACACACACACACACGCACGCATGCACGCACACACACGCACGCATGCACGCACGCACACGCACATGCACGCACGCACACACGCACGCACACACACTACATGTGGGGAAGTTCTCAGTTTGAATTTCACTAACTTGTGTGTAAATTTACTGAAGGTTCATCTCTTATCATTTAGGAAACATTAAAATAGTTTCTTTCTGCTCTAAATCATGATTTAGATTTTAAGATCTACAACAGTAATCAAGTGAATAAATACTAGTGTAGTCAGTAGTGTGTCTCAAACTTTTGATGTCATTGCCCTTTGCAGCATCTTGTATTATTATCATATATTTTCTATAATACCCATAATGCATTAGTTTGTATCCTCTTCTTCCAACACTTTACAACACTCAGACAAACGCTGAAACGTCTCCAGTTCACTTCGGGGAGTTAGAAGTCAGAGATGGTGACATGTGCTTCCTGTTGCAGCTATTTTAACGTGACATCATCAAGTATGGCAGTGTAGACGTTTCATTGCTTGATTTTTTTTGTGTGTGATTTTGATAAATACAGCTGGACATGAAGCGAGACGGAGGGAGAGGAGTAGATCTATGGAGAAATCATTTACAGCAGAGCTGTCTGTCTTCAGCTGCTCCTCACTCCCTCCACATCACACCTGATATCAGCTTTACTTTCTGTCTGCTGAGCTGTTTGCTTCCTGCTGCTGTCTGACTGCCTGTGTGCTGCTCTGCTCATCAGACAGACAGGTCTGCTTCTCCGAGGCTCAATTTATGCTCATTTTCATGATTGCAGTTCCTGCAGCGACCCTCTCGTTTGTTTAATAAGTGGAATATAATTTTAAATGAGTGCATGAAGCTTGACGACAGAGTGATGTACTCACCCAGCAGGGCTGCCAGGATGGGCCCGAAGACTGAGTCATGCATCAGAGCTTCCCTCTCATAGTATTTACTGCAGCCATGAACACAGAGAGGAAAGGAAACATGAAGACATGTCATCAGTTTGTAATGAGAAGTTAAAGAAACATGTCACATACTTTATCTCCCAGAAAGCCTTTCAACAGTCCAGTTTAAGATGATGTGCATCCTGGAGCCCCGCCCACAGATATCTTTAGGCTCCGTTGGGTGAATCACCATGGTAACTGCTGCTGAGCGGCTGCACTCCGAGCTAAAATGTAGACCTCTGAACACACTGGATATGATTTGACCACACTAACAGCCGCAATAATGGCTGTCATAGCTGCACATGTATTCTATTACTGAAGCCCTGATTTTTATTAAAAATGAACTTTGTTGGCACAGAGTACCAGTTCATCTGCTGAGGCAAACATTGGTGACATCATTACGACCATAAGTAATGCAAGTGTAATATCATCCATGTAACAACTTCTGTTTAAACACAACAGTGATTCATGTTCACATTTGTTGACAGACGTCTTGTATCACTGACCAAAGGTACAGAGTTGACGCAACTGTAGAAAACAGTTCTTCTCTTCTATCTCTATGCTGTCCTTTTCTCTCTCTGCTCTCTTCTCACCCCAACCGGTCGAGGCAGATGCTCCGCCCACCTCTGAGTCTGGTTCTGTTAACAGATGCTCCTCCCACCTCTGAGTCTGGTTCTGTTAACAGATGCTCCGCCCACCTCTGATCCTGGTTCTGTTAACAGATGCTCCGCCCACCTCTGAGTCTGGTTCTGTTAGCAGATGCTCCTCCCACCTCTGAGTCTGGTTCTGTTAGCAGATGCTCCTCCCACCTCTGATCCTGGTTCTGTTAACAGATGCTCCGCCCACCTCTGAGTCTGGTTCTGTTAGCAGATGCTCCTCCCACCTCTGAGTCTGGTTCTGTTAACAGATGCTCCGCCCACCTCTGAGTCTGGTTCTGTTAACAGATGCTCCTCCCACCTCTGATCCTGGTTCTGTTAACAGATGCTCCGCCCACCTCTGAGCCTGGTTCTGTTAACAGATGCTCCGCCCACCTCTGATCCTGGTTCTGTTAACAGATGCTCCGCCCACCTCTGATCCTGGTTCTGTCGGAGGTTTCTTCCTGTTAAAGGGAGTTTTTCTTCCCTCTGTTGGAGGTTTTTCTCCCTTAAAGAGGAGTTTTTTTTCCCTCCTAGCTAATGTGGGAATTGTTGAATTGTTGAATTGTTGAATTGTTGGTTTCTCTGTATAATGTTGTAAAGTTCTGCTGTAAAGACTTTAATGTGTTAAGTGCCATGAAAAAACCTGTGTTGTGATTTGGTGCTGTATAAATAAAGTTGAATTGAATTGAATTGAATCAGCGCTGATATCCTGTTGGTCCGACCCACTGAGAGTCTGACTCCACATTTCCTCTGAAGGAGTGCCAGGCACCAGGTCATATTCACAAAGACTCATCGGACTAAAAGTTCCTCCCGGTGGCTTTAACAAGAAAATTCTTAGATTTGTGATGTTTTCTAAGAATTTTCCCTAAAAGTTGAGAGTAGATCCTTGTAAAGATAAAAGTTCTTCATAAACATGTTCACAGAGCTCCTAATGAGATAAAGGGGGCGGATCAGAGAGGAAGACTTTAAGAGGAAGAAGAGTTTCTTCATCAGAGCGGAAAACTGCTGACGTCCAGCGAGCTCAGAGAAATATAGTTGAGACTGAATGAGGTTGAGGAACGTGTCCAGATTGTCTGCAGGATGTTTGTGGAGGATCAGAGACGTCTCTTCTCCCACCAACAACACATGAAAGTGATGAAGATGTTTGCTGCACTTCATTTAACTTCCACTGGAGGTCACTGTCCATTCTGTCCCTTTATCACCAAGAGGGCATTTTTTTCAATCAACCAATCACATCGTTTAAAAGGATGCGTCACCTAGCAACGGGGTGGACCACACCTCCTCACTGAGATCAGGGTTTCTGTCCTTTCCTGGATCAGAGTTCCTGACAAGAAGTCTTCAGGCCGTCAGGAGCTCTGAGAGGATTCCAAGAATCTTTGTGAAGACGAGGCCGAAACGTCAGCAGCTCTTTAACGTCCTGTAAGTTGGATGTTTGAGATTAGATCAGCTCATCCTGGAAACGCCCTGCTCGCTCAGGTCTTTACAGCATTTCTGTCTGCATCAAACAAGTTGACATGTAAAAGATCCCCGACCTCAACATGGGTTCTGATTAAATATAATCAACATTACTCACTCATTACGTTTTGGCTCATCAGTTACTGCACTCGTATCTTTTATTAATAGGTGACTAAAAAGCACCAAAATGTGAGTGAATTATTTATGGTCCATCTAATGAACATGCTGAATGTTCCCACGTGTGTTTGGAGGCTGAACGCTGCATCATACTGAAGGTCTGAGCGTTACAGTGACTTCAGCTGGGATCTGCTGCCTCGTCAATAAACTGGAGCTGAAGGCTGAAACGTGTTTGAAAAGTTTACTGTCACACTAAGGTGAATATTTTAGGAACAACTTTGCTGTGTTTTGAGATGACTGTGATAGATATGTGATGTCGGAGTGTGTCGTTAAACCCAGTGAATTTGCTGAGAGTAACGACCGTGGTTAAGATGCCAGTTAGCCGTTACATGTAGTAAAGCTGGGTTGTGAATGTAATTTTGTGTAACTTTGAGAAATGATTTAATATACATGTACGTATTTTCATGTTACTTAAAATGTTACAGCTTTCAGTGTTTAGAAATGAGTTTCACCATAAAATGTTGTTTAGAGTTACTTTTATATTGCTGTTCAGCTGCCACCAACCGCCATGTTGTGCTTTTTGCCAACGGAGTACGAGTTGTTGTGAATCTGGTATTTTTGAAAGTCATACATTTTATTTGAGTAACAGAAATGATATTATTTATTTTTTTTAATGACTCTTTTAATGGCTCTCCATCTAACAGCTGGGTTCTTCATCTAACAGCTGGGCTCTCCATCTAACAGGTGGGTTCTCCATCTAACAGGTGGGCTCTCCATCTAACAGCTGGGTTCTCCATCTAACAGGTGGGTTCTCCATCGAACAGCTGGGTTCTCCATCTAACAGGTGGGCTCTCCATCTAACAGCTGGGTTCTCCATCTAACAGGTCGGTTCTCCATCTAACAGGTGGGTTCTCCATCTAACAGCTGGGTTCTCCATCTAACAGCTGGGTTCTCCATCTTACATTACATTACATTTAGCTGACGCTTTTTTATCCAAAGCGACTTACAACACACCGATGGTTCACCATCGGGAGCAACTTAGGGTTCAGTGTCTTGCTCAAGGACACTTAGGCATGTGGACAGGAGGAGCTGGGGATCGAACCACCAACCTTCTATCAGCTGGGTTCTCCATCTAACAGCTGGGTTGTCTGTGAGCTGCAGGTCTGATGATCAGTGTGAGGACAGGAGAGGAGAGGAACACATGGACAGGTTCTTCAGAGTTGAGTCCCTTCAGAGCAAGGAATCAAACCCTCACCTGGAGTTGTCCACCATGTACTGCACGATCTTGTCCAGAACCTTCTCGAAGAGAGCCGTGCGGACCCAGATGTGTTTGATGGCCTGGGCTGAGAGGGGCTGAGGGGGCCGGCAGGTGGTGGAGGAGGCCTGTCTCCTCAGAGGCTCGTGGCCAACGCTCTGGGTCCTCCTGCAGGGCACAAAGTACAGAGCACCGCCGTGAGGAACCACACAGGACTCGCACACTGACATCAGCATCACACCCGACACGTTGGTTTTAGTGTTTCCACCTGAAATAAATCATTTGTAGCTCTACAACTTTAAACATAACAGAACAAATTGATAAAGACCGTTAGAAAACATGAAGTTGAATAGTGAGCAAGCAGTGGAACGAGTAGGTCAGGTACTGTTAAAACACACGCTTCACTATAGAGTCAGCTGATGTCCAACACCAGAGGGAGCCTGTCACAGCTTAGGTTTACTGTTAATGGAAAAGTTGAAGCATATTTGAGTGGAATTGAGCTTCTTGATGTA
>NW_027185391.1:730186-820186 GCF_022577435.1 Embiotoca jacksoni
CAGGCCTCGATAGCAGCTGTAGAGACGGGGGAGGAGAGACGGAGGAGGAGGGACGGGGGACGGGGAGGAGAGATGGAGGAGGAGAGACGGGGGAGGAGAGACAAAGGAGGAGAGACGGGGGAGGAGAGACGGCGGTTAATGTGGACGGAGACAGGAGAGAAGCAACATATCCAACAGGAGGTGGAGGACATCATAAGTATCTCCACAAGCCCAAGACTCAACTATCTCTGAATGTGTCTGGTGTCTCCAGCTGATGTCCAGGTTCCTCTGGACCGAATGTTTGAATGAAACAGCAGACAAAGAAGTGAAGGTAGAATATATGAACATTGTGAAAGCACTTTGAAACTGAACGAGTATGAAAGATGTCATTTATGTGCAAATGAGTTGACGTCAACATGCTGCTGCCGAATCAGAAGCAACACATTCAGTCCGTCTCTGCCTTACAATCAAAAACCAGACAATGCACAAGCACAGATGCATTATGGGTATGCCAACAGGACATTAGCAGGAACACAGAGGTGACCCAGAGAAATGCATCAACTCAGATGCAGAAAATGAGGGAGAACTGGAGGTTTCCAGCCTCTTCCTTGCCGTCCATTGGCCGCCTCCCTCCCCCTGGATTTACTCCATTAATGCTCGGCCATAATGAGCTTCTTACTGCTGATGGTGAAGGAAACATTGTGACACGATTATTCAAGCAAACGCAAACAGACTATTTGCCTCGTTCTCATTTCACTGTATGTTTTCAGATTGTTTTAATGAGTTTTTATTAGTAAACAAACATTTAATAACTGGTTTCTGCATTCATGCAAATGAGTCTCTGTGTAAACACAGCAGAGTCACCTAATGAATTTTAGCAGAAGAGCCCATCTGCAGTATGTCATTCATTTCAGCTTCGAGCCTCGTCGCTCTGCTTGCTTCTGCTCCGTCAGGCGAATCTGGTGGATAATATTACAATGGAATATAAATACCAAAAACAACATCATTCTTCTGATGCTGGAAGAACTGCTGCTTTATGGCTGCGATCGTCAGCTGTTTTTGGAGCAGAGAGGTTTCAGCTCCTAACGCTGAGCGTACAGTATCTTCACAGCAGATTAACACATGAACCCATGGAGAAGTATTGTTGCTAATACTTCTGTGGTGTAAAACCTTCCTTCATCCCATTAGAAGGGGATCGTCGGGATTAGCAGCGCTAAAGTTGAAGCTGAAGTGGAGGTTTACAGGCAGCGTGTAACCGTCTTGGAGGGAACATTAATGCTCGCTTGTTTCTGTGGAAACGCAGAAATGGAGTCGAGGATGCGCTCCCATGGGAGAGGCCGCACCCTCTCGCTCTGCCGCCTTCCCTCACGACCTGCCTGATAATTCATGTTTTGGGTGTTCGTGGCTCTGATGAATCATCAAATTATTTCTATTATGTGCATAATTGCCTTCATTCTTTGGTTGAGGAGGAAAACACGCAGGAATAAACGCTTTAATTTTGACATACGTGGGACCACAGCAGCAGAGGAACAGCTCATCCTAGCACTGCTGTAATATCATCACAATACACAACGTGCAGTGTTTCTGTTGGCCAAGCTCTGCAGCCACTCCCTACCGCTGGAAATAACTGGTAATAAATGATAATAACTGGGAATCAATTATGATAACTGGTAATAACTGGTGATAAATGATAATAACGGGAAATAACTGATCATATACTGGATATTTACGCTTGAGGTACATTGCATGCCATTTTACTTAGAACCATCTGAACTACCAAGAACTACTGTAAATAATCTCAATGGTCATCTCTGCTCCCCAGAAAACAGCTGACTTGGTTAACCTATTATATAACCAGTAGCTCCGCCCCAGAGATCTGATTGGTCAACTGAACATTATGAACAAATCATCATGACATCACATCCTGCTCATCACCAGAAACATCACTCCACCTCCTCAATGGGAACATAGAATTAGAACTGAGTTTCATATAACATGTAATATAATGTAGTTTCTACTTGTTATAGTTCTATTAAATGACCCATTTGGTGAAGTCGGGTCTCTTTTGGTCCTTTTTGGTCGCTCCGAGCACCCGTACCGTAACACCACGGATAGTCACGCACTTACAGTCCTAGAGGAGGCTAGCTGGACCGGTTTGGTTTGAACACATGACACGGAGCTAAAATGTTAAAAACACATGAGAACATGGATATCTTTAAGTCCTTTTTCTTTGAAAAAATTCAAAACATCAGAAACAATATTTCTACTTCCTTGACTGTTCCTGAACTTCCGCCTCCTAGCGTCAACTGTACTATAGTGTCCTTTGATATATTAACAACTACTTATGTGACTGAGATCATTGCCAAAATGAACAACTCCTCCTGCTCCCTTGACATCATTCTTACCAACTTCCTTAAAGAAATGCTGGCCATCACCGGCCCATTCCCAGTGAATCTATTCAACTCTTCCCTCTCATCTGGCATCACTCCTGATTATTTTAAAACAGCAGTTGTACAGCCTTTCCTTAAAAAACGTACACTCGACCCTGATACTCTGAATCATTTCCGGACAATTTCTGAACTCCCATTTCTTGCACAGGTCCTTGAAAAAATTGTAGCTGAACAAATTATTTCTTTTTTGAATGGCAATGGTCTCCTTGAAAAATTTCACTCAGGTTTTAGGAAGAGTCATAGTACAGAAACTGTACTCCTCAAGGTTTTAAATGATCTTCTTTTAGCAGCTGACTGTGCTCAACATACAATTTTACTCCTATTGGACCTTTCTACAGCTTTTGATACTGTTGATCATAGCATTTTAATTAAACGTCTTCATAATTGGGAGAGTATTTCAGCTTTGGTTTTAGATTGGTTTAAATCTTATCTGTCGGGGAGGTCATTCTGTGTAGAAATTGGGAATGTTAAATCAGCACCGGCACCGCTGCTACACGGAGATCCACAGGGTTCTGTCCTTGGACCGTTACTATTCACTATTTACATGCTGCCTCTCGGTCATGTCATAAAAAAACACAATATCAATTATCATTTCTACACCGATGATAGACAACTATATTTCTCCTTTGACAATAATCACACTAACCAACTAAGCAACCTCCACATGTGCATTGCAGAAATAAAAAACTGGATGGCATCAAACTTTCTACAGTTAAATCAGAAATTATCATTTCCTCCCATCTCGGCTAACGTTACTTCCTCCTGCAGAAACTTCACTGTAATCTTTGACAACCATCTCAACTTCCACCAGCACATCAACTCTGATGTCCAATCAGGTCTTTTTCAACTCAGGAAAATCTCAAAAATCATTTGTATCCCCTAATAACTCAGAAACAGTAATTCATGCTTTCATGTCATCAGACTGAGCTCGCTGATCAGTTTAGTGTTTCTATGTATTGTATTTCTTCAGTTGGAGACTAGAAATCCTCCATGCATCATGTGACACCAGCGCATCTCTCCGGATCACAACATCACATCTGGATGGATGTGAGCTGTGATTGATGACTTTAATAATGCTGACAGCTAACAGACACGGTGGATGTGTGCGTCTCTCCAGAACTGGACATCAGTTGTGTTGTTCTGTATGTGTGCAGAGCAGCATGGTCATGTGATATCACGTCATCAACACCTGTGTTACACGTGTGTTTGTGACCGCTGGTACAAAGAACACTTCGGATTCTGTCACCGTCCGAGACCAAAGATGCATCCGGTCCGGAGACACCAGCCGTTCTACTGGGACCTTCTGAGGGGAACGTTCACTGTGGGCCACCTGAACTGTGTCACCATGGCAACAGGCTTCTCCAATATAACGACACACCCGCCCGTCACAGCGCATTGAAAACATCGGTTATCATTCCCAACGACACAACTGTCGCTCCACAGCACCCCTACCGGCAGGATCTGGTATCAGCCGGGTCGGCGTGTTTCCACGGTGGAGGAGATCCGGCCCGAACGGCAGATGGTGCTGGACGCAGCTCCAGAGCTTGACTTCCAGGCAGCGCTCCGAGTTTGGCAGCAGAATGGAGGAACGCTTCACGGTGGACGGACGCCAGGTTTAAACCACGCTGGCTGGTTACAGACCGTTTCTGGACGTTTTGATCGCACCTCACAGATTTATTATAACACGAGATGACGTCACACTTCCTCCAGAACAGAGAGAATAATTTGCAGTCAGAGTTAACTGTTGATCGGCTGTGAGACTCCTGAGTACAGACCTTGGAGCACCAGAGGCTTCGGAAAGAGGGTGATGTGTTCAAAGTCTTGCAGGAATCCTGGTGGATGTCGCTGTGCTGCAACTCCCTGCTGAACAGCAGCTCTGTCATTTCACCGCCCAGAATTCAACACGCCCGACAGACACATTCAAATGTGTGTTTCAAATGTGTTTCATATTCATAAATTCATTAAAGTGTTCTTAGAGAGCCACTGTCATATTTTGCAATAATTGTATGGTTGTATTATCTTCATACATGTGTGACCGAGTGTCCTGGGTTCAATAACGGAGCACTTATAATATTGTAATAAGCGGAGTCGGGAGACCAGACATCTCATTCAGCCCACGGCTTCCCTTTTTATTTTGTGTTCCCCTTCTTTTCACCAGAGACGGGAGTTGCTTTACCTGTACGGCAATCCTGAAGGGACATATCATCTCCAATGCAAAACGATAAACATGAGACAGTCTGTTACATACGTCCCCCCCTCAATTAGAAACATCCCCGTTTCATAACCAGCAAACACGTGTAAAATTACACAAAATCTCAAGTCAACGAGCGAAAACAACAAATGACCCTAGATTACAGGAATAACCCAACTATGAATGGCACCCGAAATAGCAAAGCGAACAACGAAACATGACACAGTATGATTCAGAACAAATATAATGGCTAATCCACCCCAGGACTAATATCCCGGGTGGCAACCCAACAACAGTCAAAACAGAACATATTCTTGGAGGTGCGATGGAGGACGCACCACACGACCCCCGCTGGACCGTACAGGGTCAGGCTCTGCCCCACCCCCTCCAAGGCCAGTGCCCGACCGTCCTAGCACACGCTGCCCCACCCCCCCCACCCCCCCCCTCCAGGGAGGGAGGGTGATGTGTCAGCGACAGCCGGTGATGGTAGGGGCAGAGTGTACCGTTTCAGTCTATCATGGTGAACCACCTGGGCCCGGTCCAGCGGGTCAAGTGGGTTGACAATCCGGTATGTCAGGGCCGCCTCACCGCCTGAAGCCAGCACCTGCTCGACCCTGTATGGGCCCTTCCAGTGAGGTGCCAGTTTGGTGCGACTCTCAGTCGGGTTGTTAAGCCACACCAACGCGCTCTCTCCATAAGGACGATGGCAAACGTACTCATCATGATACAGTTTCTGTCTCTCATGAGCTTCTGTAGAATGAAGCCTCGCCGCACTGAAGGCTTTTTCCAGCCCCCCCACCAGAGATGGCACATACTCCGTCCGGCAGGACTCCAGGGCTCTGAGAAATCCCGACCCTGTCAGGAATTAGTCCTAACATCAGCTGGAACACGCGCCTCGCGTCTGTGCATGAGGAAGAATGGGGTGAAATGAGTACTGGCATGTCTGGATGTGTTGCAGGCAAATGCCACCTGCTTCACATAATCATCCCATTCACCTCCGTGCGAGAGCAGCATCTTCACCAGCTGATCAATCAGAGTCCGGTTATGACGCTCCACCATACTGTCTGATTTGGGGTTGTAGGCGGTAGCGCGTGTCTTTTTGATACCTAGCAACTTGCAGAGGCTCTGAATCACCTCTGCCTCAAATTGTCGGCCTTGGTCACTGTGCAGGACTTCAGGGATCCCATGCACTAGCACATAGTCATCAAACAGGCAGCGAGCCACTGTGTGAGCAGTCTGATTGGGCAGCGCGTACAGGTTAACAAATTTGGTGAAATAATCATCCACCACTAATATATATCTGTTCCCCCGTGAAGTTACAGGCAGCTCGAGGATATCTGCAGCCACCTGCTGTAGAGGGCGACTAACCTGGGACCCTCCCATGGGAGCCCTCTGCCTGGGAACTGGGGACCTGCGGGTTTGGCAGTCTCTGCACTGCTCACACCATTGTCTAATGTCTCTCAACATGAAGGGCCAATAGTAGGTCTGTCTGGCCTTCTCCCAAACTCGCTGTGCGGAAAAGTGTGCAGCAGCGGGGCCACCATGCAGCTGCTGAAGAAGCTCGGGCACCAGAGATGAGGGGATCACCACCTGAACGTGCCTCTCCCCCGTCGGAGAGAGTATAGTCCTGCAAAACAAACCATCAATGACTGACAGATGGTTGAATTCAGTCCACAGTTTCCTGAGGCAGAGTGAGGACCACCTAAGGTTTCTGCAAGGTGGTTTCCCTGTGTTTCGCTCCAACCAACCCAACACTGCACCAATTTCCGGGTCCTCGCGTTGCAACAGCTGTAGTTCAGAGTCACTGTGGCAAAGAGAATATGCCGGCCGCCGTTCCATGAGCGCCTCCTCATCCCCTGGCAGCTCTGATTCGACCACAGATCCTGCAGCACACACATTTGACAGCGAGCCTGCCTGATCTCTGGAGACCAGAGACTCAGGCCGGCGAGACAAGGCATCTGCGTTTTTGTGGCGTGAACCATCTTTGTGAATAATGGTCCAGTTGAATGGGTCAAGCTCCAAAACCCGTCCCTTCGTCGTACCCTTCATACTTCGCCATACCCTTCGGCCCCTTCGTCCTGTAGGATCGTTGTCCATGACCATTTTTCTGAACCAAAGCAGCGGGCGATGATCCGAGATGATGGTGAATGCAGAGAGACCCACTTAGTGTTTAAATTCACGCACGGCCCATACTATGGCCCAGAGCTCCCTGTCGAACATGGACCATCTTTTCTGTGTGCGTGTAAGAGCCTGGCTGGCATAAGCTACGACTCGTTCAGGCCCCTCCACCTGTTGGGCCAGTACTGCACCAACCGAGTCTTTGGAAGCATCCGTGTATATCTTGAATGGGAGTGCAAAGTTAGGTTGTGTCACCACAGGAGCGGAGGTGAGCACCTGCTTGAAAAACGTGAAAGCTGTTTCACACTCTGCATCCCATTTGAAAGGCACATTTTTGCTCGCCAGGTGGTTCAGCGGTGCAGCATACTGGGAAAAATTCCTCACAAATCTCTTGTAGTATGAGCACAGGCCCACAAAGGCTCTGACTTCAGATGGGTTGCAGGGAGTTGGCCAGTTTCTCACCTTTTCGGTGTTGCGGGGGTCAGGTTGGAGCCCCTGTCTGGAGACCACGTGGCCTAAGAACACCACATGGTCCCGGGCCAAGTGGCATTTTCTGTGATTGAGTTTCAGGCCCGAACCCTGTATTCTGGGAAGGACCTCCCTCAAGTGGGCCAGGTGGTCTTCAAAGATGCGACTGTAAATCAGTATATCATCCAAATACACCATGCAGATGTGCCAAGGCAGACCCCGCAGGATCAGCTCCATCATGCGTTGAAAGGTGGCAGGAGAGTTGGTCAGGCCCATAGGCATGGCGCACCACTGGTACTGGCCTGTCGTGAAGGCCGTTTTTTCACCATCCTCCTCGGCCACTTCCACTTGCCAGTAGCCATTTGAAAAGTCGAGTGTGCTGAACCAAGTTGAGCCAGCCAGGGCGTCCAGGCTGTCATCCACCCGTGGAAGTGGGTGGGAATCCTTGACTGTCACAGAATTAAGGCACCGATAGTCAATGCAAAACCTCCATTGTCCCCCTTTCTTTTTAACAAGCACCACTGGTGACGCCCAGGGGCTGCAGCTCTCCTCCACTAGACCATCAGCCAGTCGACCAGCCACCTGCCATTCTATCTCTGACCGCTTCTCCGGAGACGCCCGATAGGCGTGCTGCTTAATGGGGTGATGGTCACCAGTCTTAATGTGGTGTTTAACGAGTGTGCACCTGCCTGTATTCCCATCCGTCGGGCTGAACACATCACCGAATCTCTGTAGCAGTTCAGACAGTTTTGCTTTCTGTTGCTCTGTAATCGGTGATTCCTCCAGCGTGATGGGGAGAGCAGCAGGCTGTGGCTGAACTGAATCCACCTCTGGGGAATGAATGAGTGGCATAATATCGGACTTTTCAAGTGGGTAGAACTCACCCATGTGCAACCCTTGCTTGAGCTCCACAGTCTTCCCTGTGGGATTGAAGACACGAGCCACAGTCACCGCCGTCCTTTACGGCGGTGACTGTGTGGGCAACCACTAGTCCAGTCGTTTCTGGGATGTTAGGCTCTAGGTAGCCCTCAAACTCTTTAGCAGGCAAGCCAGCAGTGATAGGCGAGAGAACATTCACTGGCACCAGGGCCTTGCTCAGAGGGGGAATGGTCATGACTCCAGCCAGGGACACGTTACAGCATTCAGGGACTAATTCTCCACCCCCGCAACAGGGGCACTGTAGCGTCCCATAACTGCAACACACCCCGTCCCCAGTCCAGCAGTGCATGGTTCTTAGCCAGGAAGTCCAGACCCAGTAGGACCGTTTGAGTGGACTCTCGCAGGACATGAAAGGTGTGTTGCCAACAGGTGGGGCCCAAGCGGAAAGTCACCACAATAGTGCCCAAAGTGTCCAATATCTGTCCATTAACTGCACGCGAGTCGATATAGTTCTTTTTCATTGGTCGGTTCCGCAGGGCAGGAACTGACGTACGAAAGTCGGCACTAGTCAATGACACAGTCGCTCCTGAGTCAACTAATATGGACACTTCAGTGCCTTCAACCACACCTCTAACGTAGGAGATAGGGTGGTTCACACTGTCCATCTCAGCAATATTCTCAGATATCGGCGGCTGTAAGGAGCCCTCAACTGGTGTAGCTGGTGTCAGGGCTTCGACACCAGCTACTGACCATTTCCCTGATGATCCTGTTGCTGTGGCAGGAAACGCACGCCGCGCCTCCTTGGCTCCTCCACCTGCCGGGCCTGCCGCCCCGGACTGGGGCTCCTGTCTCCAGGCCGCGTGGGAGGGGGCGACACCCCTCTCAAAGCAGCATCCAAACCGCCAAGGAAGCGTCGAAACTTCTCTTCCCGCTGCGCTTCGGTCCCATAGTCCGGGAATGCCTCCAAGACCAGTCGGCTCACATCGGTGGCATATACCTCCAAGCTCTTGCCCGGAGCACGCATGCGAGCCACCAGGCTGGCTCTGAAGCGGTCCATAAACTGTCTCTGTCCAAATGCCAAGCCGAGTCTTTCTTTAACAGCAGCATAATCCGACTTAACTGCATCCGGAAGGCTGTCCACACAGTAGAAAAGCCCAGTATTTTACACCTTCAGGTAGAAACACCCAATATTACATATGATGCAGAAACACGCAAAATGGACAACGCGTGTTAAACTGCACATTTAGAAGATGCAGTCCTCGCTGCACGTCGTCAGTAGATCTGATGGACGTTTGCAGGTGGTGTGAAGTTTGGAGGTGATTTTACACACAGACCTTCAGTAAATCAGACCTTTAGAACATTTAGTCAGTTACGTGGTTCCTTAAAATCTTGTTTCTCATGAAGAAGCAGTGTTATGTCATTATTACAGGATTCTGTTCTCTCATCTCTTCACAGGATATTTCTGCTTTAACTAAACATTGTGTAAACGTGACCGAACACATCCGGTCGCTACAGAGAGAACACAGGATTAACCGTAGTTTAGAAAGACACACACGCGTGTATATAAGGTCATACAAGTCACGGTGCAGAGACCTGAAGGCGTTCACCTCCATCTCCCTCCGACCGGATGGAGGTGGAGGTCGTGTGCCAGGAAGAACGGGATGAAGATCCCGACTCAGAGGTCTGTTGTAAATGAGAGGTTTCAGCTACTCAGTTATTCATTTTACAAAAATATCTCAAATTTCTGATGTGTTTTGGAGGAAATCCAATCAAAAGGACAAGCCATGCTGATGGGATTGTTTTTTATATACTTTCAAATGTTATAACATTTATTGTAATTAGCTGGGAGAAACTGTCTGTGTGAACAAACACGAGACATTCACATCACAGAAAAACATTCAGCCACCAAAATGAAATCAGCAGCGGCTTCGTTTCTCAGAGTTCAGCTGGTGAATGAGGAAGCAGGAAGTCACTGAGGTCTCACACTGTCCTTCATTTACTCCACAATGTTGTGTAAGAGGCTTCAGTGTGTGTGTGTGTGTGTGTGTGTGTGTGTGTGTGTGTGTGTGTGTGTGTGTGAGACAGCCAGATAAAGTTCTCTTCATGATCATTGATCTCCACATCATTTCAACTCCTCAGCTCTCATCAGCTCCACAACACAAACCTCAGCACTTTTTTTCACCTCTCTTCTATATTTGATGACGAGGCGACGTGTGGAGCGACTGCATCGATATCTAATCAACGTGTGAGCGGTGGCGACATCGGAGGAGGAGGACCAAGAAACACGGATGCTTGTCAGGAGTTTGTCTCCGTGATTTCATCATCCTGCAAACTATCTGCAAGCGTCTGCAGTGAAGTGAAGGAAGCCGACACATGAACCTGATTACATCTGCTTAAAGCCCACTGATCAATAAAGAGCAGCACGGATACCGTAAGAAGCGTTTTTCATTAAGACTGTAATGAATATGAGCCTCACGGTCACCCTCGGCACGAAGCTAATAACAAACGGGTTCCCTTCTAGCTCCCTCTGTTCATCTAACAGCTTCCTGCCACCAGGGCGGGGGGGAAATACTGGCATCAACACCCGGCAACTAACTTTTATTGGAAGGAGTGGCGACCATCTTGGAACATGGATGCGAGTTCTCCCAAGACATCCAAACTGGAACTCACCCATGCACCCACTCTGAGCACCGCACAGGAAAAACACGAGATGTGAAAAGATCCCAGTGCAGTGAGACAGAAACCTGGAGAGAAACGTGTCACGAAGACCATCCTGGAACTCGTGAATGACTCTGACATTCAGGATGCTTTTATCTGCAACACTGAACATATATTTACACCCTGTGTGACTTCCAGGAGGGAAATGTAAAGTGGTGGTGTGTTTCAGTAGGTGTGTAAGACTGACAGCAGGTCAGCAGCACACGGAAACCTGTATAATAATGGAGTTAGTCAGCTGGTGCTGCAGCAGAGGAAACGTCTCCTCCAACGAACATCAGACCGACGAGCAGAGACTCGACACCAGACGTACGCTGCCGGCGTGCACGATGTCGGAGTATTCACAGATTTCTGTCACGAGGTACAGACGTTTATCTGGGGGCGGCAGGGTTGCCATGGACACCGGTCCTGATCAGAGGAACACCTGACGCCTCGCTACAGCCTCTCGTGACTTCTGACTTCGTTGAATTTACTGTGAAGGAGAACAAACTGTTCACTACCGTTGTTCATGTCTGACAGGCTGGACCGATGCTACAGTACAAATGCCGACCCGTCGGTCCAGGAAACACCAACAATCTAAAATAAAAACTTCAGCTGTGTGACATAAAGAAACATGAAGTACCTGCCTGACATCTGCATGTTAACTCTGTTCATCAAGTCGCTCCAAGAAATCCTGCCATTGCAATAATCTCCGCTATATTTGCAGGAGTTTCAATTTTTTTTAAATTACTAAAATTTTTCCACAAATAATTTCGTCATCAGATTCTGAGCTGAAAGTATTGAAACATAAAGTAAATATTTTAAAACAAAACTCTCTTTATTGATAAAAATAACTCCTCATTTCCAACCAGAAAGTCTCTGCTCCTGTTTTCATCTCCAAATAAAACTCTGTTCACCGGAGGAACAGGAACAAGAGGAGAAACAGGAACAAGAGGAGAAACAGGAAGTGACGGGGTTCGTGGGAAATGTGTTCTTCACATTAAAATGATGATTAAATGTTTGTGATCAAAGGAAGTGATTCCATATTACTGGATGTTAAATGAGTTTTCTCCACACGTCCAGTTGTCAGAGACGTCTCTTTGTTTGTTTCATCCAGCAGGTCTATGTGTTGAATGAACATGAATTAAACAGCATCTAAAGCTCTTATTTTGACAGCTGATGTAGTCCTTGTTTCTATATTCCAGTCACAGACGCTCTGTTCTGGAAACATACGCAGCTTTTAGGACCTTTTAGGACCTTTTGGGAACTTTTATCTCCACGGTTCTCTAAGTTCAATAAATATATTGAAAAGATTAGAACTAAAATATTTCTGTGATGTGCAGCAGGGTTATTATCACAGGATTACTTTCTCAGGTAGTCCTTTAAAAAAGAAAAATCACATTTCTTTCTTTCACTCTGGAGGGAGTGTTTATCTCAGCTGCAGGATGATAGGCCTTGTAATATCCTCGGAGTATTCTTCACGTGTCTGTGAAAACATCCTTTTTTTACAAGCTGTACAGGCCAGAAAACCTGCATCCAACACAGATTGAGAGGTGGTGGTTCACCTGCTGTAGAACATATCAGCCTCTGAGAGGTGGTGGTTCACCTGCTGTAGAACATTTCAGCCTCTGAGAGGTGGTGGTTCACCTGCTGTAGAACCCATCAGCCTCTGAGAGGTGGTGGTTCACCTGCTGTAGAACCCATCAGCCTCTGAGAGGTGGTGGTTCACCTGCTGTAGAACCCATCAGCCTCTGAGAGGTGGTGGTTCACCTGCTGTAGAACATTTCAGCCTCTGAGAGGTGGTGGTTCACCTGCTGTAGAACCCATCAGCCTCTGAGAGGTGGTGGTTCACCTGCTGTAGAACCCATCAGCCTCTGAGAGGTGGTGGTTCACCTGTTGTAGAACATTTCAGCCTCTGAGAGGTGGTGGTTCACCTGTTGTAGAACATTTCAGCCTCTGAGAGGTGGTGGTTCACCTGCTGTAGAACCCATCAGCCTCTGAGAGGTGGTGGTTCACCTGTTGTAGAACATTTCAGCCTCTGAGAGGTGGTGGTTCACCTGTTGTAGAACATTTCAGCCTCTGAGAGGTGGTGGTTCACCTGTTGTAGAACATTTCAGCCTCTGAGAGGTGGTGGTTCACCTGCTGTAGAACCCATCAGCCTCTGAGAGGTGGTGGTTCACCTGCTGTAGAACATTTCAGCCTCTGAGAGGTGGTGGTTCACCTGCTGTAGAACATTTCAGCCTCTGAGAGGTGGTGGTTCACCTGTTGTAGAACATTTCAGCCTCTGAGAGGTGGTGGTTCACCTGTTGTAGAACATTTCAGCCTCTGAGAGGTGGTGGTTCACCTGTTGTAGAACATTTCAGCCTCTGAGAGGTGGTGGTTCACCTGCTGTAGAACCCATCAGCCTCTGAGAGGTGGTGGTTCACCTGTTGTAGAACATTTCAGCCTCTGAGAGGTGGTGGTTCACCTGTTGTAGAACATTTCAGCCTCTGAGAGGTGGTGGTTCACCTGCTGTAGAACATTTCAGCCTCTGAGAGGTGGTGGTTCACCTGCTGTAGAACCCATCAGCCTCTGAGAGGTGGTGGTTCACCTGTTGTAGAACATTTCAGCCTCTGAGAGGTGGTGGTTCACCTGTTGTAGAACATTTCAGCCTCTGAGAGGTGGTGGTTCACCTGTTGTAGAACATTTCAGCCTCTGAGAGGTGGTGGTTCACCTGTTGTAGAACATTTCAGCCTCTGAGAGGTGGTGGTTCACCTGCTGTAGAACCCATCAGCCTCTGAGAGGTGGTGGTTCACCTGCTGTAGAACATTTCAGCCTCTGAGAGGTGGTGGTTCACCTGTTGTAGAACATTTCAGCCTCTGAGAGGTGGTGGTTCACCTGCTGTAGAACATTTCAGCCTCTGAGAGGTGGTGGTGTTGACAGTGGTAGAAGAAGAAGGAGCAGACAGCAGAGGAGTGAGAGATGCAGCAGGAGTGCATCGGGCCTCAGTTCTCTTCAGGAGGAAGGACAGTAAAGAAAGTTTTATAGCCACTAGATTTATTCAACTGTGATGAGGTCATTCATCCTCTCTTCATCTGTTATTGCCTCACTTATATTTATCCACTAATATTTACTTTGCATGCAAACCCCTACAAGGACCGATAGCTGTAACCCGACTGCACCACAGGCCTGTCAATCAAACAGACACGCCCCCAAAAACAGGTCTTTTTGAATCTTATTTTCTAATGAATGAGGGATTATTTTCAGGAGTAAAACATAGTCATCTTGACATGTTAAATACATGACTTCGTCTCTCCACTGGTAATTACCGTAATCTGATTAGCATTATATTTTTCATCTCCATGTGTGCTTTGACATTTTGATCAGCGGACATTTCCAATTAAACTCTGTGTGAATGTAAGTGGGCTGAAGTAGACGCTGCCCTTTCATTAGAGCCCCCCCCATCCTCTGTCTCATCTGTTTGTCTGTCTGCAGCGTGGAGCCCACATGTCCGTCGGGTGGCAGGTCATTACATGACCATGAGTTTCCTAATGAGCCTATTAGCTGCTTCAGGCCATCCTTTCCTCTCTTACTCACCATCTTCTTCTCCTGCTCCACTCCTCCATACTTTCCCAGTTAATCATATCATGTCCTTTTTCTAACCCCTAATCACTAATTATCGCCTCGTTTTTCATCTCCCTGTGTCTCTCACTCCTCTGACGTGGACATGCAGAGCTTCGCCTGCAGGATCTAACAGCTGCTGGCTGCTGTAGTTACACGCTTCATTAAAGGCTGTTTTTTCTTTCTTTGAAATTTTCTTTTTCATTTATCAAGTAATTGTTTTTGTTCAACAGTTTTGCTGAAGCAAAACCTGGATTATTGAGAGGAGCTCTGCTCTGAGGTCTCTTTCGCTGGAACTATTCAGTCCCTCCATGATGTTTTTGTGATTGTTACGATCAGAAATGTTTGATTTTGCGGTGGATTTTATCAGAAATGTTGATGTAGTTTGTGGAGATTTAGGTGAGTTTTTTGTGGAAAATTGCAGGAATTAGAAAAAACTGCAAGTTGAGAAAAAAAAGCACTTAAAGCACTACCTGATAAAGGAATACATATGTAATCACTTCCTGTGATAATAATCCTGCTGCACATCACAGAAATATGTATTTATTTACTGAACTTAAATCACACAAAAACATAAACATACTAAAAGGTCCTAAAAGCTGCGTATGTTTCCAGAACAGAGCGTCTGTGACTGGAATATAGAAACAAGGACGACATCAGCTGTCAAAATAAGAGCTTTAGATGCTGTTTAATTCATGTTCATTCAACACATAGACCTGCTGGATGAAACAAACAAAGAGACGTCTCTGACAACTGGACGTGTGGAGAAAACTCATTTAACATCCAGTAATATGGAATCACTTCCTTTGATCACAAACATTTAATCATCATTTTAATGTGAAGAACACATTTCCCACAAACCCCGTCACTTCCTGTTTCTCCTCTTGTTCCTGTTCCTCCGGTGAACAGAGTTTTATTTGGAGATTAAAACAGGAGCAGAGACTTTCTGGTTGAAATGAGGAGTTATTTTTATTAAGAGTTTTGTTTGAAAAGATTTACTTTATGTCGTTAATACTTTCAGCTCAGATTCTGATGACGACATTTTTTTTGTGGAAAAATAGCGTGAATTTAAAAAAATTGCAAACTCCTGGAAATATTGGAGTTTGCTTGAATTTGGGTTAATTATTGCAAATTCCTGAAGGGACTGATTATTTCTCAGTTCTGAGATCGGTGGGAGGAAGTTCCCTCTTTTCTGCGTCCTCGTCGGGGGAACCTAGAACCTTTTAAGTGTAACTGTAACTTTTTTATCTCCTCCCTCTTCCTGGGTCCTCTCCCCGTTACCATAGCAACTGTGGTGACACACAGGAACACAAGACAACCGCCGGGTTTACACACAGTAAACTAACAGTAAACTACCAACGAAGCCTTAAAACAGCAGGAGAACGTTTCAACTGGAGGAAACAGTACTGACAAATGGAGCAGGATCGTCAGGGACAACACACAGGTAATGTGAGGTGAGGTGAGGTGAGGTGAGGTGAGGTGAGGTCAGGTCAGGTCAGACCGCACAGTTAAAAGAGTACTGGGTGTGTTTCATGCACAGTGATTTTTTGCAGAAAAGTGTGAGAATGACTGGAGATGTCACATTGAACACATTCTTCTATTTCTGTGACAATTTTCTGTTTAATGCATGTAAATGGTAAAAACATGAGACTGCTGATGAAGCTCAGAATCTCCATTTCAGGGCTGTCTAAGTTCCAGGACACTCTCTCTCTCTCTCTCTCACACACACACACACACACACACACAAATAAAATGGATGATACCATAACAAGTTCTGCTCTGCACAGAAGAGAAATCACACATTACACAACGTGACTCGCCCATGCATGAGGCTAATGAGGGTGAGTTATGTGATTGGTTCGAATGTTGTGGAGAAGTTTTGGACTCCTACACACAGTCGCAGTTACACAACAGTGAAGTCCGACCACGCAAAGAGACTGGCCAACAAACATCCTGTGGGTTCCTATCTTTATCTGCAGGAAACACCAGGGGTGCCACTCAAATCTCCTCGGTCAGCCAAGATAAGTGGGTCATTAATATTAAGGCAATGACATGCAGAGGAGACGAGCCTGACCATTCACTACTGTGTAATGAGGACCTGATGGGGGCGGAAACAACCAAAAAAGAATTACAATATGCCCCATAGAGTCCCATCCCAATTTGTGATACTCGAAAAATGGTTTAGACCTTCTTGTATTTTTCTCACCTCTAGATAGGGCTGGGTACAGAGCCCGGAAGGGGACATAGAGAGAAAACAAATGTAAATTGTGCAAATGAAATACTAGACATGGCCACAAAACACTAAACGGAGGCCACGAAACAATAAACGGAGGGCACTAAATACTAAACGGAGGACACTAAATACTAAATGGAGGACACTAAACACTAAACGGAGGACACTAAATACTAAACCGAGGACACGAAATACAAAACGGAGGACACTAAATACTAAACCGAGGACACTAAATACTAAACGGAGGCCACGAAACAATAAACGGGGGACACTAAACACTGAACGGAGGACACTAAATACTAAACGGAGGACACTAAATACAAAATGGACACTAAATACTTGACGGAGGACACTGAACACAAAATACTAAACGGAGGCCACGAAACAATAAACGGAGGAAACTAAACACTAAATGGAGGACACTAAACACTAAATACTAAACGGAGGACATTAAATACTAAATGGAGGACACTAAATACTAAACGTTGGACACTAAACGGAGGACACTAAATACAAAATGGAGGACACGAAATACTAAACTGAGGACACTAAATATAAAACGGAGGACACTAAATACTAAACCGAGGACACTAAATACTAAACCGAGGACACTAAATACTAAACATTATGGTACAGTTGAAACCAGAAGTTTACATACACTGTGCAAAAAGACACATAACACTTTTTTTCTCACTGTCTGAAGTTAAATCAGACTAAACCTCTCCTGTTTCAGGTCCGTTAGGATTACCAACATTATTTAACTTTTGCTAAATGTCACAATAATGAGAAGAGAGTATTTTAGAGAATTTTTCATTACTTTCTTCAAGGTCAAAAGTTTACATCCAGTTCCTTAGTATTTAGTAGCATTGCCTTTGAACTGCATGACTTGGGTCAAACGTTTTGGGTATCCTTCCACAAGCTTCTTACAGTACTCTGATGGAATTCTGGCCCATTCCTCCTGACAGAACTGGTGGAACCAGACTTGTGGAGCTCCACGATTCTCTCCCTGATTTCTTGGCTGATTTCTTTTGACTTTCCCATGATTTCAAACAAGGAAGCAGAGTGTTTGAGGTGTGGCCTTAAAATACATCCCCAGGTGTGCCTTCAATTAACTCACATGTTGTCAGTTAACCTATCAGGAGCTTCAACAGCCATGACATCATCATCTGGGCTTGCCCACGTTGTTTAAAGACATAGTACTTTTGGTGGATGTAAACTTTTGACCTCAAAGAAAGTAATATAAAATTCTCTAAGAAATTCTCTTTCTCATTATTGTGACATTTAGCAAAAGTTAAATAATTTTGGTAATCCTAACGGACCTGAAACAGGAGAGGTTTAGTCTGATTTAACTTCAGACAGTGAGAAAAAAAAGTGTTGTGTCTTTTTGCACAGTGTATGTAAACTTCTGGTTTCAACTGTATACATCGTTAGTTTCCATGCTTTGACGTTGGGATGAAGAGGGGTGATGTTATCTACCTGGACGGGAGGACAAGCTACGTATGGCTCACTGACGCTGATGATATTTAACATGCATTAATGCAGCAGCAATTATGCTAATTAAAATTTCATTAAAATGAAAGCGTGAGTGTTGATATATCACCTGGATATCAAAATTTGGTACCAAGTGACAATTTGTTAACTAGATTGTACTATAGTGGAAAATAGTATCTATAGCGCTCTTATTATTACTGAAGGTTCATCTTCTGTGTAACTTACAGAACCTAATATTATGACATATTTTAACATCGGCCCAAATATTAGTCAATATATGGTAAGTGGGGTTGGTCTTATAATCGACAACTGGACTATCATGTAATGATATTAATTGTAATTTGTAGTGTGACCTCTGTAGAGTGTGCAGCTTTACGACTTGTATGTAGCATGAATGTTGCGTTGCGAGTGTCCGTATTTTAGAGTCTTTCAGAATTTTTTTGGACCTAAATATAAATAGTAAGGCCCGTCTGACCTTCAAGAGAATTATGGGTGTCACAGATGACGCTAACAAAACCCTCACTGTCAGAGAAAATAACTGTTACTGTTGATGTTCAGTATTAAACACATCTTCATCTGGTTAATCCATCCAGCCATCCATTATCAATACCCACTTTATCCTGAACAGGGTCACGGGGGGGCGGAGCAGGTCACCAGTCCATCACAGGACCACATAGAGACAGACAGAAACAAAGACCGTTCACACTCTCATTTACACCTCAGGGATATTTGTAGAACCACCAATTAACCTGAGACACATGTCTTTTGGACAGTGGGAGGAAGCAGGCACATGGAGAACATGCACACTCCGCACGGGTGGACGGACGGTTGGATGGATGGATGGATGGATGGATGGATGGACGGAGGGACGGACGGACGGACGGATGGATAGTTACTTTATTAATCCCCAAAGGGAAATGTTTTCGCTACAGCAGCATTTATAGATACAGGAAAGAAATAAAATAACAGTAAAAAATATTAAATATAAAAATGCACAGTATATACAATAAAATAGAATAGAATAATAAAATTAAAACTAACTAAACAACACTGCAAAGTTGTTTTTTGTTTTTTTAAATATTTAAACAACCAAGAAACACAGACAACAGTGTTATTGTTGTGTGATGGATTTTACCAGAGGTGAGTTATTGTACAGTCTTATTGCAGTGGACAGGAATGATCTCCTGTATCGGGAATGATCTCCTGTATCTGGAATGATCTCCTGTATCTGGAATGATCTCCCGCACCGGGAATGAATGATCTCCTGTATCTGGAATGATCTCCTGTATCTGGAATGATCTCCAGTATCGGGAATGATCTCCTGTATCTGGAATGATCTCCTGTATCTGGAATGATCTCCTGTATCGGGAATGATCTCCAGTATCTGGAATGATCTCCAGTATCGGGAATGATCTCCTGTATCTGGAATGATCTCCTGTATCAGGAATGATCTCCTGTATCTGGAATGATCTCCTGTATCGGGAATGATCTCCAGTATCTGGAATGATCTCCAGTATCTGGAATGATCTCCAGTATCGGGAATGATCTCCTGTATCTGGAATGATCTCCTGTATCTGGAATGATCTCCTGTATCAGGAATGATCTCCTGTATCAGGAATGATCTCCTGTATCGGGAATGATCTCCCGCACCGGGAATGAATGATCTCCTGTATCTGGAATGATCTCCAGTATCTGGAATGATCTCCTGTATCGGGAATGATCTCCTGTATCGGGAATGATCTCCTGTATCTGGAATGATCTCCTGTATCTGGAATGATCTCCTGTATCAGGAATGATCTCCTGTATCTGGAATGATCTCCAGTATCTGGAATGATCTCCAGTATCTGGAATGATCTCCAGTATCTGGAATGATCTCCTGTATCAGGAATGATCTCCTGTATCTGGAATGATCTCCTGTATCGGGAATGATCTCCCGCACTGGGAATGAATGATCTCCTGTATCTGGAATGATCTCCTGTATCTGGAATGATCTCCAGTATCTGGAATGATCTCCTGTATCGGGAATGATCTCCCGCACCGGGAATGAATGATCTCCCGTATCGGGAATGATCTCCTGTATCGGGAATGATCTCCAGTATCTGGAATGATCTCCTGTATCTGGAATGATCTCCTGTATCTGGAATGATCTCCTGTATCAGGAATGATCTCCTGTATCTGGAATGATCTCCTGTATCGGGAATGATCTCCAGTATCTGGAATGATCTCCTGTATCGGGAATGATCTCCTGTATCTGGAATGATCTCCTGTATCGGGAATGATCTCCTGTATCTGGAATGATCTCCTGTATCTGGAATGATCTCCTGTATCGGGAATGATCTCCAGTATCTGGAATGATCTCCTGTATCTGGAATGATCTCCTGTATCGGGAATGATCTCCCGCACCGGGAATGAATGATCTCCTGTATCTGGAATGATCTCCTGTATCTGGAATGATCTCCTGTATCAGGAATGATCTCCTGTATCAGGAATGATCTCCTGTATCTGGAATGATCTCCAGTATCGGGAATGATCTCCTGTATATGGAATGATCTCCTGTATCGGGAATGATCTCCAGTATCTGGAATGATCTCCTGTATCTGGAATGATCTCCAGTATCTGGAATGATCTCCTGTATCAGGAATGATCTCCTGTATCAGGAATGATCTCCCGCACCGGGAATGAATGATCTCCTGTATCTAGAATGATCTCCTGTATCTGGAATGATCTCCTGTATCTGGAATGATCTCCTGTATCAGGAATGATCTCCTGTATCTGGAATGATCTCCTGTATCAGGAATGATCTCCTGTATCTGGAATGATCTCCAGAATCGGGAATGATCTCCAGAATCGGGAATGATCTCCTGTATCTGGAATGATCTCCTGTATCGGGAATGATCTCCAGTATCTGGAATGATCTCCTGTATCAGGAATGATCTCCTGTATCTGGAATGATCTCCTGTATCAGGAATGATCTCCTGTATCTGGAACCATTTCCTGTATCAGAAATGATCTCCTGTATCTGGAAATGATCTCCTGTATCAGGAATGATCTCCTGTATCAGGAATGATCTCCTGTATCTGGAACCATTTCCTGTATCAGAAATGATCTCCTGTATCGGGAATGATCTCCTGTATCTGGAATGATCTCCTGTATCTGGAATGATCTCCTGTATCTGGAATGATCTCCAGTATCTGGAATGATCTCCTGTATCGGGAATGATCTCCTGTATCAGGAATGATCTCCTGTATCTGGAATGATCTCCAGTATCGGGAATGATCTCCTGTATCTGGAATGATCTCCTGTATCGGGAATGATCTCCTGTATCTGGAATGATCTCCTGTATCAGGAATGATCTCCTGTATCTGGAACCATTTCCTGTATCAGAAATGATCTCCTGTATCTGGAAATGATCTCCTGTATCTGGAATGATCTCCTGTATCAGGAATGATCTCCTGTATCTGGAACCATTTCCTGTATCTGGAAATGATCTCCTGTATCTGGAATGATCTCCTGTATCTGGAATGATCTCCTGTATCTGGAATGATCTCCTGTATCAGGAATGATCTCCTGTATCTGGAATGATCTCCTGTATCGGGAATGATCTCCTGTGTCTGGAATGATCTCCTGTATCGGGAATGATCTCCTGTATCTGGAATGATCTCCAGTATCGGGAATGATCTCCTGTATCTGGAATGATCTCCTGTATCAGGAATGATCTCCTGTATCTGGAACCATTTCCTGTATCAGAAATGATCTCCTGTATCTGGAAATGATCTCCTGTATCTGGAATGATCTCCAGTATCTGGAATGATCTCCTGTATCTGGAATGATCTCCAGTATCTGGAATGATCTCCTGTATCAGGAATGATCTCCCGCACCGGGAATGAATGATCTCCTGTATCTGGAATGATCTCCTGTATCTGGAATGATCTCCTGTATCTGGAATGATCTCCTGTATCAGGAATGATCTCCTGTATCTGGAATGATCTCCAGAATCTGGAATGATCTCCAGTATCGGGAATGATCTCCTGTATCTGGAATGATCTCCTGTATCGGGAATGATCTCCAGTATCTGGAATGATCTCCTGTATCTGGAATGATCTCCAGTATCAGGAATGATCTCCTGTATCTGGAACCATTTCCTGTATCAGAAATGATCTCCTGTATCTGGAAATGATCTCCTGTATCTGGAATGATCTCCTGTATCTGGAATGATCTCCAGTATCTGGAATGATCTCCTGTATCTGGAATGATCTCCAGTATCTGGAATGATCTCCTGTATCGGGAATGATCTCCCGCACCGGGAATGAATGATCTCCTGTATCTAGAATGATCTCCTGTATCTGGAATGATCTCCAGTATCTGGAATGATCTCCTGTATCGGGAATGATCTCCCGCACCGGGAATGAATGATCTCCTGTATCTGGAATGATCTCCTGTATCAGGAATGATCTCCTGTATCTGGAATGATCTCCTGTATCAGGAATGATCTCCTGTATCTGGAATGATCTCCTGTATCAGGAATGATCTCCTGTATCTGGAATGATCTCCAGAATCTGGAATGATCTCCAGTATCGGGAATGATCTCCTGTATCTGGAATGATCTCCTGTATCGGGAATGATCTCCAGTATCTGGAATGATCTCCTGTATCTGGAATGATCTCCAGTATCAGGAATGATCTCCTGTATCTGGAACCATTTCCTGTATCAGAAATGATCTCCTGTATCTGGAAATGATCTCCTGTATCTGGAATGATCTCCTGTATCTGGAATGATCTCCAGTATCTGGAATGATCTCCTGTATCTGGAATGATCTCCAGTATCTGGAATGATCTCCTGTATCGGGAATGATCTCCCGCACCGGGAATGAATGATCTCCTGTATCTAGAATGATCTCCTGTATCTGGAATGATCTCCAGTATCTGGAATGATCTCCTGTATCGGGAATGATCTCCCGCACCGGGAATGAATGATCTCCTGTATCTGGAATGATCTCCTGTATCAGGAATGATCTCCTGTATCTGGAATGATCTCCTGTATCAGGAATGATATCCAGTATCAGGAATGATGCCGTCAGGTCCTGCAGCCTTGCGCTGGTGGAGTCTCTCCAGCTGTCTCCTAACATGGCCAGTCGTCACAGAGAGGGGGGAGAGGGAGGGAGGGGGGTCATGGCGTCGATGGAGGAAGAGCCCTTTGAAGTTGAGGGCTCTGTGTCCATGCAGCTCACCAGGGGGGATAAAAGGGGAAGGGGGGGAGGCAGCAGAGGTGTTTGGGAGGTGCGAGGTGTGGAGGAGACAGATGAGGGTGGTGAACTAAACCTGTTGAAGAAACAGTTTAGCTCATTGTTCCTCTCCAGGTTCCCCCTGGTTGTTCCTCTCTAAGTTCCCCCTGGTTGTTCCTCTCCAGGTTCCCCCTGGTTGTTCCTCTCCAGGTTCCCCCTGGTTGTTCCTCTCCAGGTTCCCCCTGGTTGTCTCTCTCTCCCCTTGAACCCAGTAATCTCCTTCATACCGGTCCACACCTCCCTCACGTTGTTCTGCTGGAGTTTGGCCTCCAGCTTCCTCCTGTAGGAGTCCTTGCACTCTCTCATCTTCTCCTTCAGGTGGCGCTGCACTCTCCTGAGCTCCTCCCTGTCCCCAGACCTGAAAGCTGCTTTCTTCTTATTAAGAAGAACTTTCAGGTCACTGGTGATCCACGGCTTGTTGTTGGGGAAGCAGTGTCCAGTCCGGGATGGTACGGTGGTGTGTTCACAGAACTTGATGTATTCTGTGATACAGTCCGTCCTGCTATTGATGTCCTCCCCATGTGGTCCACACAGCACATCCCAGTCCTTGGACTCAAAGCAGTCCTGCAGGGCGTCTTTAGCCTCCTGTGTCCACCTCCTCACAGTCCTGGTGGTCACAGGCTGCCTCTGCACCAGAGGAACATACTTTGGTGTCAGCAGGACCAGGTTATGGTCTGATCTACTGATCTACTGATCTCAGTAGTACTGTATGCATCCATGGCATTAGCATACAGGAGGTCCAGAGTTTTATTGTTCCGGGTGGGACAGTTCACATACTGGTGAAAAGTTGGCAGTACTTTATCCAGACTGGTTAAAGTCTCCAGTAACTAACAGAAATGCACCGGGATGCTGAGTCTGAAGTTTGGACACAGTGGAGTAGATGGTGTCCACTGCTGCCTCTACATCAGCTGATGGAGGAACGTACACAGCGATAACAATGGCGGACGTGAACTCCCTCGGTAAATAATACGGGCGCATCCCCACGGCTAGAAGTTCAATGTCCGGTCTACAGAAACGGTCCTTCACACACACGTGGTCGGGATTACACCACCTCTCGTTCACATAGACTACAATCCCTCCACCTTTCTTCTTGCCGCTCCGAACAACGTCTTGCAGCCCTGCAAGTTGTTAAAATGTAATTTCACAGCTGCCATTTACAAACAGGTTTGCTGATTGTCGTTCATTGTGCTTCATCACAACAGTACGGATCAAAAGACATGCACATGAACGTACACATTTCTGCAGAGAAAGACTGACTGGTAGCAGCCAGCTGTAGAAGTTGGGAGGACAACAGGCCTCCTCTTCGTGGGGATTAACTGGACTCAGTTCAAACACTAATGAACAGGCTGGAAGAATGTTTCGTTCCTTAGAAAGTTCTCTGACATTAATCCTTCAAACTAAATGTTCCACAGTCTTCTGACCTGAGATTATCAATCTCTCATTAAATCAAACCAAAAGTCTTTACATACACTGTTTTTTTTTTTTTATTCCTTATCAAATATATATTTTTGTGTTACTTGAAGTGACTCCAGGAGAGTCCAAGCCCTGCTCTCCAATTATAGCCACGTTTCAGTCTCTTCCTCCATGTTTGCATCAGGTCTGTTCCATGAGACTAACAGCTGAGAGTCATCATACAAATCCTGTTGCATGGTCACATGACCCGTCAAGGACATTACAACCGTCACTGTGTGCAGAGGTCACTGATGTGTGTGTGACAGAGTGAGAGTGTGTGTGTGTGTGTGTGTGTGTGTGAGAGTGTGAGAGTGTGTGTGTGTGTGTGTGTGTGTGTGTGTGAGAGTGTGTGTGACAGAGAGAGTGTGTGTATGTGTGTGTATGTGACAGAGAGTGTGTGTGACAGAGTGTGTGACAGACAGAGTGTGTGTGATAGAGAGAGTGTGTGTGATAGAGAGAGAGTGAGAGTGTGTGTGTGTGAGAAAGAGAGAGTGTGTGACAGAGAGAGAGTGAGAGTGTGTGTGTGTGTGTGTGTGTGTGTGTGTGTGTGTGTGTGTGTGTGTGAGAAAGAGAGAGTGTGTGTGACAGAGTGTGTGACAGAGAGAGTGTGTGTGATAGAGAGAGTGTGTGTGTGTGTGACAAAGACGGTGTGTGTGTGTGTGTGTGTGTATGTGTGTGTATGTGACAGAGTATGTGTGACAGAGTGTGTGACAGACAGAGTGTGTGTGATAGAGAGAGAGAGTGAGAGTGTGTGTGAGAAAGAGAGAGTGTGTGTGACAGAGTGTGTGACAGACAGAGTGTGTGTGATAGAGAGAGAGAGTGAGAGTGTGTGTGAGAAAGAGAGAGTGTGTGTGACAGAGTGTGTGACAGAGAGAGTGTGTGTGATAGAGAGAGAGAGTGAGAGTGTGTGTGAGAAAGAGAGAGTGTGTGTGACAGAGTGTGTGACAGAGAGAGTGTGTGTGATAGAGAGAGTGTGTGTGTGTGACAAAGACGGTGTGTGTGTGTGTGTGTGTGTGTGTGTATGTGACAGAGAGAGTGTGTGTGATAGAGAGAGAGTGAGAGTGTGTGTGTGTGTGTGTGTGTGTGTGTATGTGACAGAGAGAGTATGTGTGACAGAGTGTGTGACAGACAGAGTGTGTGTGATAGAGAGAGAGAGTGAGAGTGTGTGTGAGAAAGAGAGAGTGTGTGTGACAGAGTGTGTGACAGAGAGAGTGTGTGTGATAGAGAGAGTATGTGTGTGACAAAGACGGTGTGTGTGTGTGTGTGTGTGTGTGTGTGTATGTGTGTGTATGTGACAGAGAGAGTGTGTGTGATAGAGAGAGTATGTGTGTGACAAAGACGGTGTGTGTGTGTGTGTGTGTATGTGTGTGTATGTGACAGAGAGAGTGTGTGTGATAGAGAGAGAGTGAGAGTGTGTGTGTGTGAGAAAGAGAGAGTGTGTGACAGAGAGAGAGTGAGAGTGTGTGTGTGTGTGTGTGTGTGTGTGTGTGTGTGTGTGAGAAAGAGAGAGTGTGTGTGACAGAGTGTGTGACAGAGAGAGTGTGTGTGATAGAGAGAGTGTGTGTGTGTGACAAAGACGGTGTGTGTGTGTGTGTGTGTGTGTATGTGTGTGTATGTGACAGAGAGAGTGTGTGTGATAGAGAGAGAGTGAGAGTGTGTGTGTGTGTGTGTGTGTGTGTGTGTGTGTGTGTGTGTGTGTGTGTGTGTGTGTGTGTGTGCGTGCGTGCCAGAGAGAGAGTGTGACTGTGACCAGAACACCAGAACACCAGAACACCAGAACACCAGAACACCAGAACACCAGAACACCAGAACACCAGAACACCACAGCCTGAGAGGGGAACCACTAAGAAATTGCAAAAGAGCATGTATTCCTCAATAATCTTTTCATAAAGAGATTCAACATGAGGAACCTGAACCTATTTGTCGTGTTTTTGGTGTTCTGGTGCCCAAAAACCTGGTGGACTGAAGTGAGTCGTTTCTACAGGACGACTTGAAGAGGAAACGTGACTGCTGGACTTCTTGTGTTTGAAACATTCTCATCACTGATGTTGACCCATCGTTTCCTCTCGTCATTCTGTTTCTCCGTGTTTCTGCTGCCGTCCACCGGATCAGTCGCATCAGTATGAGGAGCGACGATGACGTCCTTCACACCGACCTGAGAAGCCTCAGCAGAGCGATGAGGAAGGACTCATCTCCTCTCAGACTCAAACACTAGAATTAAAACCCAGACTGATCCCAGGTCAGCCGCCACTACGGAGTGTCCTGGAGACGAACGCTGGACATCCTGATAATAACAATAATTAACTCTTTTATCACAGCAAATCACCGTCTGTGCACGACGGGAGGAAATGTTTCTTCCATCTTCAGGACTTCAGTGTGTCCTTGAAGAGGATCAGTCAGGATTAGAGCTGCTGGACGTCACGTGGCTGACAAATGATTCACGACGACCGCTGATGGAGGATCAGACTGTATCCACACAAACAGACTGAAGAGAAATGTACACGCTGGGAAACAACTTGTGATAGAAGACCAATTAATACCAATCAAACACAGATTCTTTGGCAAGTTTCAGATACGTTTCTATTTCCTGTATTTTAGTGCAGCTTTCATGAAACAGACGAGAAGGTTCTGCTGTGTCAGCGTTCATTGGTCTGATTGGAGGTGGAGTCACTGTGACCAGCGTGGAGACGGTGACTCTCTCTCACACACACACACACACACACACACACCTACACACACACACACACACCTACACACACACACACACACACACACACACACACACACACACCTACACACACACACACACACACACACACCTACACACACACACACACACACACACACACACCTACACACACACACCTACACACACACACACCTACACACACACACACACACACCTACACACACACACACACACACACACCTACACACACACACACACACACACACCTACACACACACACACCTACACACACACACACACACACCTACACACACACACACACACACCTACACACACACACCTACACACACACACACACACACACACACACACACACCTACACACACACACACACACACCTACACACACACACACACACACACACACACCTACACACACACACCTACACACACACACCTACACACACACACACACACACACACACACACACACACACCTACACACACACACACACACACCTACACACACACACCTACACACACACACACACACACCTACACACACACACCTACACACACACACACACACACACACCTACACACACACACACACACACACACCTACACACACACACACCTACACACACACACACACACACCTACACACACACACACACACACCTACACACACACACCTACACACACACACACACACACACACACACACACACCTACACACACACACACACACACCTACACACACACACACACACACACACACACCTACACACACACACCTACACACACACACCTACACACACACACACACACACACACACACACACACACACCTACACACACACACACACACACCTACACACACACACCTACACACACACACACACACACCTACACACACACACCTACACACACACACACACACACACCTACACACACACACACACACACAGGGCTTACAAACCCTGGGTTTTGTGTCTGAAATGGGTTTCCATTAGCCTCACTGCTCTTATTCAGTTTCCATCGATGCAGCAGTCACAGTGACGTCAAGCTACTACGTCCTCGACAGGAGCGGCACCAGGTCGCCTGCTGAGTTCAACAAGTGTGAGTGAGTGTGTGTGTGTGTGTGTGTGTGTGTGTGTGTGTGTGTGTGTGTGTGTGTGTGTGTGTGTGTGTGTGTGTGCAGAGAGAAAGAGAAGAGTGTACTCACTGCACAGAGCGATGATGTGGCTGCTGTCTTCGTGGACAAACTTCTTGGTCACTGCTTCCTCCATGATCTGCTTCACCTGCACACAGAAGAGACGGTCGCACGTCAGCGTCTTCCACCTGAGCTGTTGCTACGACTACCGGCTCTCCAAAGCCCGTAGCCATCAGCAGTTTTATAGCCGAGGTCATCGGGATCAGTTTTCCATCAGTTAAAAGTAACAGGAAATGGAAAAGAAATAAAACCCGATGCATAAACTGTTAACGATCCAGTCATCATGCGTGTTCCTCCTGCTGTCTCAGGCAGACACGAGGAAACTCGCCGTCCAACAGGAGGAAGTTCAGCCACACGCAGATAACTGGTTTCAGGGAAGTGCAGTCAACATTTAGCACCATGTACAAAATAATAGGACATATTTATTTAGACAAAAACAGGTCCGTTCAGCTCAGACCAAAGATTCTCCACGATACGACACGAGCAGCCGGATGAGATGGTGTAACATCTCCATGGCAACCACTCTCAGATTTCAGATGTTTGTTATTAGCTGGATATAATTTGTAGCATCTTAAAACATGAATGAGGAGTGATACTGAGGTACCGTTGCATTTTTAGTCGTGATGAAACGGCGAGCGGTTGGAGGATGGACAGAATACTGAGGTTCTGAATCAGACGTGTTCGGGAGGTGGAGACAGCTGATCTGAGCTGTTCTGGTTCAGAGGAGAATCTCATCTCACGTTAAAATACAGACTAGTTCGTTTCGTCTCCAATCTTTGGTCTGAAACCTCTAATATGAAAGATCTAGACTAAATACACTGATTCAGCTTTTTAAAGAGTTTTACAAGTTAACAGGAGTTTTGTGCTTTCATGATTTTATTATTAGAGGAGATATCTCGGCACGCAGCGACCGAACGAATGAACACTGAGCAACCTGTGTTGGTCGTCTGGCTGGTGACTGCAGACAGATGGACGCTATGTTTGAAGGTTTTCACAGCTCTAATATGATCCATCTCACTGCTTCATAACAACACGATGTTGGGTTTTAAACAGAGAACTGTGCTAAATTCATCATAAAAGGGTCAAATTCAGTTTTCCTTGTTGATCTACGGAGGGAAGAGTTCTCGTCAAATACACACTACAGAACCATTTGATCCTTTATGCATCTGTATGGAGCAGTCAAACTGTATATATTATGTTTAAATTCTGCCTTTCATTAATTATTCATTAAACCTTTATTTAAGCAGGCAAAACACAGTTGAGATGGAGTCTCTTTTTCGAAGGTGACCCGGCCAAGAAGCCAGGTGGATGTCCGTTACACACAATAGAATACAAAAGATGACATCACCAGAGCTGCAGAGTCATGATCATGTCCACACATCACAGTGGAGGTTGAATGTGCACAAACATGTATGACAACATCAATCAGAAATTGCAGCCGAACATTTTGAGTCAAACTTGTTTAAAACTGGTTTCAGAGACCGAGTCAAGTCACTGAAGCTGTTTTTAAGCTGCAGCGCAGACAGACATGAAGGAACCAGCCAGAACACATCTCCCTCCCAGTCCAGACATCTGGAGGTGTTTCTGCTGGTTTGAGGTCACCAGGTCCTCATCATGCAGCTCATCCTGCTCAAAAGAATATTTAACTGCAAATGTGGAGTTTAAACATCCATCTCAGTATTTAATTGCTTTATGAATAAGATGAGCTCACTTGATGCCAGCAACATGTCTGAAAACAGCTGAAGGTATCTTTCCCACCAAAAGGAGAACATTTTGTCCGGTGAACATTCCTGCATGTCGGTCCGGTTCACCTTCACCAGCCGGGTCCACTGGACCGACCTGTTATTTTATCATCACAGTAATAATGATGTTTTATTGAGCCAGTGTATACGTGTGCCTGTAGTTCAGAGAACTGGTTCAATATGTCGTCGAAGAGCGTGAAGACGTTTGTTACTGATGACAGCTCATATAGCTGCCAACTCGTTGTACTTGGTGATCAGTGTAGAAACCATTTCTCTCCTCTTCACGTTGTGACAGCTCCTCATAACAGCACTGACAGCTTCGCCCAAATATCCGCACCGTTGACTTCCAATTAATATCTTGGCATCGTGGAGACGTTGGAAGTCTTTGTGCTTCTCTGCTGCGTCTCCAGGGAGGAGAGCCCGACTGAGTCGGTGTTCGCTCGTCTCAATTCGTTCTCTACGTAGAATTAATTGTCGTCAGTAATTAATCCGAGACCAGTCTGACACCGCCGCCGTGTTCGAGCCTAAGTGATAAACAGCAAGAATTGAATTGCTCGGTTGAGTGATCATAAAGCTTTAACTACAGTATGACTTTGGATGTAAAACTTTTCTCCCTGTGCTGTGGAGGTGTGGGAGGATGCAGGGACGGAGTTTCATCATCCTCATCATCAACATGAGGTTCAGCCTTCTTCAGCTCTGTTAATTAAAATTTTGTGAGGGGGGGGGGCTAAATAACACGTTTTGGAGAGCCAGCAGAGCTGCTGAGAAATGTTTTGGTTTTATTGTATTTCACCTGAAGAGCTGTGAGGATCCAGGAACACTGACCCAACCGTCCCTGAACACGGGTCAGACTGCTGAGGTTCTACAACCCAAAACCGGTTTTAAAGCTGGTCGTAAATGTAGAGACAATCATCTTTAGTACGCAAATGATGACGGGAAAATGAAATACATTTGCAGTATTTTCTAATTGAATCAAACGGCTACAGTGCCATCCTTCTGATGAGAGCCATGTCTTTGAAGAAGTTAATGCTGGAAAAAGGACACCAGTGAAGAACTGTCAGAATGATTGACAGCTGATGGAGGTAAACAGTCACCCATGAGTTGATTTGGGTCAAATCATGTTTGAATTTTCTGATTTTACTGTATATACTGTGAGTTGACATATTTTTGGTTCAATAAATGTCAATAGTTTTGAGCGCAGAAAACCTTTTTTTTTACATGCCTTAACTATTTTTTCCTGACGTGCACCTGCAACAACTCCATCCTCGGGGAAACACTGACGGCTGAGTGGATGTAACACAACAAGTGGATGTACCACGTATTAGAGGTACCACGTATTAGAGGAACCACGTATTAGAGGAACCACGTATTAGAGGTACCACGTATTAGAGGAACCACGTATTAGAGGTACCACGTATTAGATGTACCACGTATTAGAGGTACCACGTATTAGAGGTACCACGTATTAGAGGTACCACGTATTAGATGTACCACGTATTAGAGGTACCACGTATTAGAGGTACCACGTATTAGAGGTACCACGTATTAGAGGTACCACGTATTAGAGGTACCACGTATTAGAGGTACCACGTATTAGATGTACCACGTATTAGAGGTACCACGTATTAGAGGTACCACGTATTAGATGTACTCCGTATTAGAGGTACCACGTGTTAGATGTACTCCGTATTAGATGTACTCCGTATTAGAGGTACCACGTATTAGGGGTACCACGTATTAGAGGTACCACGTATTAGATGTACCACGTATTAGATGTACCACATATTAGATGTACCACGTATTAGATGTACCACGTATTAGATGTACCACATATTAGATGTACTACGTATTAGAGGTACCACGTATTAGAGGTACCACGTATTAGATGTACCACGTATTAGAGGTACCACGTATTAGAGGTACCACGTATTAGAGGTACCACGTATTAGAGGTACCACGTATTAGAGGTACCACGTATTAGAGGTACCACGTATTAGAGGTACCAAGTATTAGATGTACTCCGTATTAGAGGTACCACGTATTAGATGTACTACGTATTAGATGTACTACGTATTAGATGTACCACGTATTAGATGTACTCCGTATTAGAGGTACCACGTATTAGATGTACCACGTATTAGAGGTACCACGTATTAGATGTACCACGTATTAGATGTACCACATATTAGATGTACTACGTATTAGAGGTACCACGTATTAGAGGTACCACGTATTAGATGTACTCCGTATTAGATGTACTCCGTATTAGAGGTACCAATTATTATATGTACTACGTATTAGATGTACTCCGTATTAGAGGTACCACGTATTAGAGGTACCACGTATTAGATGTACTACATATTAGATGTACTACGTATTAGAGGTACCATGTATTAGATGTACTACGTATTACAGGTACCACGTATTATATGTACTACGTATTAGAGGTACCACGTATTAGATGTACTCCGTATTAGAGGTACCACGTATTAGATGTACCACGTATGAGAGGTACCACGTATTAGATGTACTACGTATTAGAGGTACCACGTATTAGAGGTACCACGTATTAGATGTACTCCGTATTAGAGGTACCAATTATTATATGTACTACGTATTAGATGTACTCCGTATTAGATGTACTACGTATTAGAGGTACCACGTATTAGAGGTGCCAATTATTATATGTACTACGTATTAGATGTACTCCGTATTAGATGTACTACGTATTAGAGGTATCACGTATTAGAGGTACCAATTATTATATGTACCACGTATTAGAGGTACTACGTATTAGATGTACTCCGTATTAGATGTACTCCGTATTAGATGTACTACGTATTAGAGGTACCACGTATTATATGTACTACGTATTAGAGGTACCACGTATTAGATTTACCACATATTAGAGGTACCACGTATTAGAAGTACCATGTATTAGATGTACGACGTATTAGAGGTACTACGTATTAGAGGTACTACGTATTAGAGGTACCACGTATTAGATGTACTACGTATTAGAAGTACCACGTATTAGATGTACGACGTATTAGAGGTACTACGTATTAGAGGTACTACGTATTAGAGGTACTACGTGTTAGAGGTACCATGTATTAGATGTACTACGTCTTAGAAGTACCACGTATTAGATGTACGACGTATTAGAGGTACTACGTATTAGATGTACTACGTATTAGAGGTACCACGTATTATATGTACCACGTATTATTTGTACTACGTATTATATGTACTACGTATAAGATGTACTACGTATTAGATGTACCACGTATTAGAGGTACTCCGTATTAGATGTACTCCGTATTAGATGTACTCCGTAATAGATGTACTACGTATTACAGGTACCACGTATTAGAGGTACTACGTATTAGATGTACTACGTATTAGAGGTACTACGTATTAGAGGTACCACGTATTATATGTACTCCGTATTAGATGTACTCCGTATTAGAGGTACCAATTATTATATGTACTCCGTATTAGATGTACTCCGTATTAGATGTACTCCGTATTAGAGGTACTCCGTATTAGATGTACTACGTATTAGAGGTACTCCGTATTAGATGTACTACGTGTTAGAGGTACCACGTATTAGATGTACTCCGTATTAGATGTACTCCGTATTAGATGTACTCCGTATTAGAGGTACCACGTATTATATGTACTCCGTATTAGATGTACCACGTATTAGAGGTACCACGTATTATATGTACCACGTATTAGATGTACCACGTATTAGAGGTACCACGTATTAGAGGTACTACGTATTAGATGTACTCCGTATTAGAGGTACTACGTATTAGATGTACTACGTATTAGAGGCACCACGTATTATATGTACTACGTATTAGAGGTACCACGTATTAGAGGTACTACGTATTAGAGGTACCACGTATTAGATGTACTACGTATTAGAAGTACCACGTATTAGATGTACGACGTGTTAGAGGTACTACGTATTAGATGTACTACGTATTAGAGGTACCACGTATTAGATGTACTACGTATTAGATGTACTCCGTATTAGATGTACTACGTATTAGAGGTACCACGTATTAGAGGTACCAATTATTATATGTACTACGTATTAGATGTACTCCGTATTAGATGTACTACGTATTAGAGGTACCACGTATTAGAGGTACCAATTATTATATGTACCACGTATTAGAGGTACTCCGTATTAGATGTACTCCGTATTAGAGGTACCACGTATTAGATGTACCACGTATGAGAGGTACCACGTATTAGATGTACTCCGTATTAGAGGTACCAATTATTATATGTACTACGTATTAGATGTACTCCGTATTAGATGTACTACGTATTAGAGGTACCACGTATTAGAGGTACCAATTATTATATGTACTACGTATTAGATGTACTCCGTATTAGATGTACTACGTATTAGAGGTACCACGTATTAGAGGTACCAATTATTATATGTACCACGTATTAGAGGTACTACGTATTAGATGTACTCCGTATTAGATGTACTCCGTATTAGATGTACCACGTATTAGAGGTACCACGTATTATATGTAATACGTATTAGAGGTACCACGTATTAGAAGTACCACGTATTAGATGTACGACGTATTAGAGGTACTACGTATTAGAGGTACTACGTATTAGAGGTACCACGTATTAGATGTACTACGTATTAGAAGTACCACGTATTAGATGTACGACGTATTAGAGGTACTACGTATTAGATGTACTACGTATTAGAGGTACCACGTATTAGATGTACTACGTATTAGAAGTACCACGTATTAGATGTACGACGTATTAGAGGTACTACGTATTAGAGGTACTACGTATTAGAGGTACTACGTATTAGATGTACTACGTGTTAGAGGTACCATGTATTAGATGTACTACGTCTTAGAAGTACCACGTATTAGATGTACGACGTATTAGAGGTACTACGTATTAGATGTACTACGTATTAGAGGTACCACGTATTATATGTACCACGTATTATATGTACTACGTATTAGATGTACTACGTATTAGATGTACCACGTATTAGATGTACCACGTATTAGAGGTACCACGTATTATATGTACTACGTATTAGATGTACCACGTATTAGATGTACTACGTATTAGAGGTACCACGTATTAGATGTACTCCGTATTAGAGGTACCACGTATTAGATGTACTACGTATTAGAGGTACCACGTATTAAATGTACCACGTATTAGATGTACTACGTATTAGAGGTACCACGTATTAAATGTACTACGTATTAGATGTACTACGTATGAGAGGTACTCCGTATTAGATGTACTACGTATTAGAGGTACTCCGTATTAGATGTACTACGTATTAGATGTACTCCGTATTAGATGTACTACGTATTAGAGGTACTCCGTATTAGATGTACTACGTATTAGAGGTACTCCGTATTAGATGTACTACGTGTTAGAGGTACTCCGTATTAGATGTACTCCGTATTAGATGTACTCCGTATTAGATGTACTCCGTATTAGAGGTACCACGTATTAGATGTACTCCGTATTAGATGTACCACGTATTAGAGGTACTACGTATTAGATGTACTCCGTATTAGAGGTACCACGTATTAGATGTACTCCGTATTAGATGTACCACGTATTAGAGGTACTACGTATTAGAGGTACTCCGTATTATATGTACTCCGTATTAGATGTACTCCGTATTAGAGGTACCACGTATTAGAGGTACCACATATTAGAGGTACCACGTATTATATGTACTACGTATTAGATGTACCACGTACTAGAGGTACCACGTATTAGAGGTACCACGTATTATATGTACTACGAATTAGATGTACTACGTATTAGAGGTACTACGTATTAGAGGTACCACGTATTAGAGGTACTACGTGTTAGATGTACTCCGTATTAGATGTACTCCGTATTAGATGTACTACGTATTAGAGGTACTACGTATTAGATGTACTACGTATTAGAGGTACTACGTATTAGATGTACCACGTATTAGAGGTACCACGTATTAGAGGTACTACGTATTAGATGTACTCCGTATTAGATGTACTCCGTATTAGAGGTACCAATTATTATATGTACTACGTATTAGATGTACTCCGTATTAGATGTACTACGTATTAGAGGTACCACGTATTATATGTACTACGTATTAGATGTACCACGTATTAGAGGTACTCCGTATTAGATGTACTCCGTATTAGATGTACTCCGTATTAGATGTACTACGTATTACAGGTACCACGTATTAGAGGTACTACGTATTAGATGTACTACGTATTAGAGGTACTACGTATTAGAGGTACCACGTATTATATGTACTAAGTATTAGATGTACTCCGTATTAGATGTACTCCGTATTAGATGTACCACGTATTAGAGGTACAACGTATTAGATGTACTCCGTATTAGATGTACTACGTATTACAAGTACCACGTATTATATGTACTACGTATTAGAGGTACCACGTATTAGAGGTACTACGTATTAGATGTACTCCGTATTAGATGTACTCCGTATTAGAGGTACCACGTATTATATGTACTACGTATTAGATGTACTCCGTATTAGATGTACTCCGTATTAGATGTACTCCGTATTAGAGGTACCACGTATTATATGTACTACGTATTAGATGTACTCCGTATTTGATGTACTCCGTATTAGAGGTACCACGTATTAGATGTACCACGTATGAGAGGTACCACGTATTAGATGTACTACATATTAGATGTACTACGTATTAGAGGTACCACGTATTAGATGTACTCCGTATTAGATGTACTCCGTATTAGAGGTACCAATTATTATATGTACTACGTATTAGATGTACTCCGTATTAGATGTACTACGTATTAGAGGTACCACGTATTAGAGATACCAATTATTATATGTACCACGTATTAGAGGTACTACGTATTAGATGTACGACGTATTAGAGGTACCACGTATTAGATGTACTATGTATTAGAGGTACTACGTATTAGAGGTACTACGTATTAGATGTACTAAGTGTTAGAGTTACCACGTATTAGGGGTACTACGTATTAGAGGTACCACGTATTAGATGTACCACGTATTAGAGGTACCACGTATTAGAGGTACCACGTATTAGAGGTACTACGTATTAGATGTACTCCGTATTAGATGTACTCCGTATTAGATGTACTACGTATTCGAGGTACCTCGTATTATATGTACTACGTATTAGATGTACCACGTATTAGAGGTACTACGTATTAGATGTACTCCGTATTAGATGTACTCCGTATTAGAGGTACCAATTATTATATGTACTACGTATTAGATGTACTCCGTACTAGATGTACTACGTATTAGAGGTACCACGTATTATATGTACTACGTATTAGATGTACCACGTATTAGAGGTACTCCGTATTAGATGTACTCCGTATTAGATGTACTCCGTATTAGATGTACTACGTATTACAGGTACCACGTATTATATGTACTACGTATTAGATGTACTCCGTCTTAGATGTACTCCGTATTAGATGTACCACGTATTAGAGGTACAACGTATTAGATGTACTCCGTATTAGATGTACTACGTATTACAGGTACCACGTATTATATGTACTACGTATTAGAGGTACCACGTATTAGAGGTACTACGTATTAGATGTACTCCGTATTAGATGTACTCCGTATTAGAGGTACCACGTATTATATGTACTACGTATTAGAGGTACCACGTATTAGAGGTACTACGTATTAGATGTACTCCGTATTAGATGTACTCCGTATTAGAGGTACCACGTATTAGATGTACTCCGTATTAGATGTACTCCGTATTAGAGGTACCACGTATTAGATGTACCACGTATGAGAGGTACCACGTATTAGATGTACTACGTATTAGATGTACTACGTACTAGAGGTACCACGTATTAGATGTACTCCGTATTAGATGTACTCCGTATTAGATGTACTCCGTATTAGAGGTACCAATTATTATATGTACTACGTATTAGATGTACTCCGTATTAGATGTACTACGTATTAGAGGTACCACGTATTAGAGGTACCAATTATTATATGTACTACGTATTAGATGTACTCCGTATTAGATGTACTACGTATTAGAGGTACCACGTATTAGAGATACCAATTATTATATGTACCACGTATTAGAGGTACTACGTATTAGATGTACGACGTATTAGAGGTACCACGTATTAGATGTACTATGTATTAGAGGTACTACGTATTAGAGGTACTACGTATTAGATGTACTAAGTGTTAGAGGTACCACGTATTAGGGGTACTACGTATTAGAGGTACCACGTATTAGATGTACCACGTATTAGAGGTACCACGTATTAGAGGTACCACGTATTAGAGGTACTACGTATTAGATGTACTCCGTATTAGATGTACTCCGTATTAGATGTACTACGTATTCGAGGTACCACGTATTATATGTACTACGTATTAGATGTACCACGTATTAGAGGTACTACGTATTAGATGTACTCCGTATTAGATGTACTCCGTATTAGAGGTACCAATTATTATATGTACTACGTATTAGATGTACTCCGTATTAGATGTACTACGTATTAGAGGTACCACGTATTATATGTACTACGTATTAGATGTACCACGTATTAGAGGTACTCCGTATTAGATGTACTCCGTATTAGATGTACTCCGTAATAGATGTACTACGTATTACAGGTACCACGTATTAGAGGTACTACGTATTAGATGTACTACGTATTACAGGTACTACGTATTAGAGGTACCACGTATTATATGTACTCCGTATTAGATGTACTACGTATTAGATGTACTCCGTATTAGAGGTACAACGTATTAGATGTACTCCGTATTAGATGTACTACGTATTACAGGTACCACGTATTGTATGTACTACGTATTAGAGGTACCACGTATTAGAGGTACTACGTATTAGATGTACTCCGTATTAGATGTACTCCGTATTAGAGGTACCACGTATTATATGTACTACGTATTAGATGTACTCCGTACTAGATGTACTCCGTATTAGAGGTACCACGTATTAGATGTACCACGTATGAGAGGTACCACATATTAGATGTACTACGTATTAGATGTACTACGTATTAGAGGTACCACGTATTAGATGTACTCCGTATTAGATGTACTCCGTATTAGATGTACTACGTATTAGAGGTACCACGTATTAGATGTACTCCGTATTAGATGTACTACGTATTAGAGGTACCACGTATTAGAGGTACCAATTATTATATGTACTACGTATTAGATGTACTCCGTATTAGATGTACTACGTATTAGAGGTACCACGTATTAGAGATACCAATTATTATATGTACCACGTATTAGAGGTACTACGTATTAGATGTACTCCGTATTAGATGTACTCCGTATTAGATGTACCACGTATTAGAGGTACCACGTATTAGATTTACCACATATTAGAGGTACCAAGTATTAGAAGTACCACGTATTAGATGTACGACGTATTAGATGTACTCCGTATTAGAGGTACCAATTATTATATGTACTACGTATTAGATGTACTCCGTATTAGATGTACTCCGTATTAGAGGTACAACGTATTAGAGGTACAACGTATTAGATGTACTCCGTATTAGATGTACTACGTATTACAGGTACCACGTATTATATGTACTACGTATTAGAGGTACCACGTATTAGAGGTACTCCGTATTAGATGTACTCCGTATTAGAGTTACCACGTATTATATGTACTACGTATTAGATGTACTCCGTACTAGATGTACTCCGTATTAGAGGTACCACGTATTAGATGTACCACGTATGAGAGGTACCACGTATTAGATGTACTACGTATTAGATGTACTACGTATTAGAGGTACCACGTATTAGATGTACTCCGTATTAGATGTACTCCGTATTAGATGTACTACGTATTAGAGGTACCACGTATTAGATGTACTCCGTATTAGATGTACTACGTATTAGAGGTACCACGTATTAGAGGTACCAATTATTATATGTACTACGTATTAGATGTACTCCGTATTAGATGTACTACGTATTAGAGGTACCACGTATTAGAGATACCAATTATTATATGTACCACGTATTAGAGGTACTACGTATTAGATGTACTCCGTATTAGATGTACTCCGTATTAGATGTACCACGTATTAGAGGTACCACGTATTAGATTTACCACATATTAGAGGTACCAAGTATTAGAAGTACCACGTATTAGATGTACGACGTATTAGAGGTACTACGTATTAGAGGTACTACGTATTAGAGGTACCACGTATTAGATGTACTACGTATTAGAAGTACAACGTATTAGATGTACGACGTATTAGAGGTACTACGTATTAGATGTACTACGTATTAGAGGTACCACGTATTAGATGTACTACGTATTAGAAGTACCACGTATTAGAGGTACCACGTATTAGAGGTACTACGTATTAGATGGTACTACGTATTAGAGGTACTACGTATTAGATGTACTACGTGTTACAGGTACCATGTATTAGATGTACTACGTCTTAGAAGTACCACGTATTAGATGTACGACGTATTAGAGGTACTACGTATTAGATGTACTACGTATTAGAGGTACCACGTATTATATGTACCACGTATTATATGTACTACGTATTAGATGTACTACGTATTAGATGTACTACGTATTAGATGTACCACGTATTAGAGGTACCACGTATTATATGTACTACGTATTAGATGTACCACGTATTAGATGTACTACGTATTAGAGGTACCACGTATTAGATGTACTCCGTATTAGAGGTACCACGTGTTAGAGGTACCACGTATTAGATGTACTACGTATTAGAAGTACCACGTATTAAATGTACCACGTATTAGATGTACTACGTATTAGAGGTACCACGTATTAAATGTACTACGTATTAGATTTACTACGTATGAGAGGTACTCCGTATTAGCTGTACTACGTATTAGATGTACTACGTATTAGAGGTACTCCGTATTAGATGTACTACGTATTAGAGGTACTACGTATTAGAGGTTCTCCGTATTAGATGTACTCCGTATTAGATGTACTCCGTATTAGAGGTACTCCGTATTAGATGTACTCCGTATTAGAGGTACTCCGTATTAGATGTACTACGTGTTAGAGGTACTCCGTATTAGATGTACTACGTGTTAGAGGTACCACGTATTAGATGTACTCCGTATTAGATGTACTCCGTATTAGAGGTACCACGTATTAGATGTACTCCGTATTAGATGTACCACGTATTAGAGGTACCACGTATTAGAGGTACTCCGTATTATATGTACTCCGTATTAGATGTACCACGTATTAGAGGTACCACGTATTATATGTACCACGTATTAGATGTACCACGTATTAGAGGTACCACGTATTAGAGGTACTACGTATTAGATGTACTCCGTATTAGAGGTACTACGTATTAGATGTACTACGTATTAGAGGCACCACGTATTATATGTACTACGTATTAGAGGTACCACGTATTAGAGGTACTACGTATTAGAGGTACCACGTATTAGATGTACTACGTATTAGAAGTACCACGTATTAGATGTACGACGTATTAGAGGTACTACGTATTAGATGTACTACGTATTAGAGGTACCACGTATTAGATGTACTACGTATTAGATGTACTCCGTATTAGATGTACTACATATTAGAGGTACCACGTATTAGAGGTACCAATTATTATATGTACCACGTATTAGAGGTACTCCGTATTAGATGTACTCCGTATTAGAGGTACCACGTATTAGATGTACCACGTATGAGAGGTACCACGTATTAGATGTACTCCGTATTAGAGGTACCAATTATTATATGTACTACGTATTAGATGTACTCCGTATTAGATGTACTACGTACTAGAGGTACCATGTATTAGAGGTACCAATTATTATATGTACTACGTATTAGATGTACTCCGTATTAGATGTACTACGTATTAGAGGTACCACGTATTAGAGGTACCAATTATTATATGTACCACGTATTAGAGGTACTCCGTATTAGATGTACTCCGTATTAGATGTACTCCGTATTAGATGTACCACGTATTAGAGGTACCACGTATTATATGTAATACGTATTAGAGGTACCACGTATTAGAAGTACCACGTATTAGATGTACGACGTATTAGAGGTACTACGTATTAGAGGTACTACGTATTAGAGGTACCACGTATTAGATGTACTACGTATTAGATGTACCACGTATTAGATGTATGACGTATTAGAGGTACTACGTATTAGATGTACTACGTATTAGAGGTACCACGTATTAGATGTACTACGTATTAGAAGTACCACGTATTAGATGTACGACGTATTAGAGGTACTACGTATTAGAGGTACTACGTATTAGAGGTACTACGTATTAGATGTACTACGTGTTAGAGGTACCATGTATTAGATGTACTACGTCTTAGAAATACCACGTATTAGATGTACGACGTATTAGAGGTACTACGTATTAGATGTACCACGTATTAGAGGTACCACGTATTATATGTACCACGTATTATATGTACTACGTATTAGATGTACTACGTATTAGATGTACTACGTATTAGATGTACCACGTATTAGAGGTACCACGTATTATATGTACTACGTATTAGAGGTACCACGTATTAGATGTACTACGTATTAGAGGTACCACGTATTAGATGTACTCCGTATTAGAGGTACCACGTATTAGATGTACTACGTATTAGAGGTACCACGTATTAAATGTACCACGTATTAGATGTACTACGTATTAGAGGTACCACGTATTAAATGTACTACGTATTAGATGTACTACGTATGAGAGGTACTCCGTATTAGATGTACTACGTATTAGAGGTACTCCGTATTAGATGTACTACGTATTAGAGGTACTACGTATTAGAGGTACTCCGTATTAGATGTACTCCGTATTAGATGTACTACGTATTAGAGGTACTCCGTATTAGATGTACTACGTATTAGAGGTACTCCGTATTAGATGTACTACGTGTTAGAGGTACCACGTATTAGATGTACTCCGTATTAGATGTACTCCGTATTAGATGTACTCCGTATTAGATGTACTCCGTATTAGAGGTACCACGTATTAGATGTACTCCGTATTAGATGTACCACGTATTAGAGGTACTACGTATTAGAGGTACTCCGTATTATATGTACTCCGTATTAGATGTACTCCGTATTAGAGGTACCACGTATTAGAGGTACCACATATTAGAGGTACCACGTATTATATGTACTACGTATTAGATGTACCACGTATTAGAGGTACCACGTATTAGAGGTACCACGTATTATATGTACTACGAATTAGATGTACTACGTATTAGAGGTACTACGTATTAGAGGTACCACGTATTAGAGGTACTACGTATTAGATGTACTCCGTATTAGATGTACTCCGTATTAGATGTACTACGTATTAGAGGTACTACGTATTAGATGTACTACGTATTAGAGGTACTACGTATTAGAGGTACCACGTATTAGATGTACCACGTATTAGAGGTACCACGTATTAGAGGTACTACGTATTAGATGTACTCCGTATTAGATGTACTCCGTATTAGAGGTACCAATTATTATATGTACTACGTATTAGATGTACTCCGTATTAGATGTACTACGTATTAGAGGTACCACGTATTATATGTACTACGTATTAGATGTACCACGTATTAGAGGTACTCCGTATTAGATGTACTCCGTATTAGATGTACTCCGTATTAGATGTACTACGTATTACAGGTACCACGTATTAGAGGTACTACGTATTAGATGTACTACGTATTAGAGGTACTACGTATTAGAGGTACCACGTATTATATGTACTACGTATTAGAGGTACCACGTATTAGATGTACTCCGTATTAGATGTACTCCGTATTAGATGTACTCCGTATTAGATGTACTACGTATTAGAGGTACCACGTATTATATGTACTACGTATTAGATGTACTCCGTATTAGATGTACTCCGTATTAGATGTACTACGTATTAGAGGTACCACGTATTAGAGGTACCAATTATTATATGTACTACGTATTAGATGTACTCCGTATTAGATGTACTACGTATTAGAGGTACCACGTATTAGAGGTACCAATTATTATATGTACCACGTATTAGAGGTACTACGTATTAGATGTACTCCGTATTAGATGTACTCCGTATTAGATGTACTACGTATTAGAGGTACCACGTATTATATGTACTACGTATTAGAGGTACCACGTATTAGATTTACCACATATTAGAGGTACCACGTAGTAGAAGTACCACGTATTAGAGGTACTACGTATTAGAGGTACTACGTATTAGAGGTACCACGTATTAGATGTACGACGTATTAGAAGTACCACGTATTAGATGTACGACGTATTAGAGGTACTACTTATTAGATGTACTACGTATTAGAGGTACCACGTATTAGATGTACGACGTATTAGATGTACTACGTATTAGAAGTACCACGTATTAGATGTACCACGTATTAGAGGTACTACGTATTAGAGGTACTACGTATTAGAGGTACCACGTATTAGATGTACTACGTATTAGAAGTACCACGTATTAGATGTACGACGTATTAGAGGTACTACGTATTAGAGGTACTACGTATTAGAGGTACTACGTATTAGATGTACTACGTGTTAGAGGTACCATGTATTAGATGTACTACGTCTTAGAAGTACCACGTATTAGATGTACGACGAATTAGAGGTACTACGTATTAGATGTACTACGTATTAGAGGTACCACGTATTATATGTACCACGTATTATATGTACTACGTATTAGATGTACTACGTATTAGATGTACTACGTATTAGATGTACCACGTATTCGAGGTACCACGTATTATATGTACTACGTATTAGATGTACCACGTATTAGATGTACTACGTATTAGAGGTACCACGTATTAGATGTACTCCGTATTAGAGGTACCACGTATTAGATGTACTACGTATTAGAGGTACCACGTATTAAATGTACCACGTATTAGATGTACTACGTATTAGAGGTACCACGTATTAAATGTACTACGTATTAGATGTACTACGTATGAGAGGTACTCCGTATTAGATGTACTACGTATTAGAGGTACTCCGTATTAGATGTACTACGTATTAGAGGTACTACGTATTAGAGGTACTCCGTATTAGATGTACTCCGTATTAGATGTACTACGTATTAGAGGTACTCCGTATTAGATGTACTACGTATTAGAGGTACTCCGTATTAGATGTACTACGTGTTAGAGGTACTCCGTATTAGATGTACTCCGTATTAGATGTACTCCGTATTAGATGTACTCCGTATTAGATGTACTCCGTATTAGAGGTACCACGTATTAGATGTACTCCGTATTAGATGTACCACGTATTAGAGGTACTACGTATTAGATGTACTCCGTATTAGAGGTACCACGTATTAGATGTACTCCGTATTAGATGTACCACGTATTAGAGGTACTACGTATTAGAGGTACTCCGTATTATATGTACTCCGTATTAGATGTACTCCGTATTAGAGGTACCACGTATTAGAGGTACCACATATTAGAGGTACCACGTATTATATGTACTACGTATTAGATGTACCACGTACTAGAGGTACCACGTATTAGAGGTACCACGTATTATATGTACTACGAATTAGATGTACTACGTATTAGAGGTACTACGTATTAGAGGTACCACGTATTAGAGGTACTACGTATTAGATGTACTCCGTATTAGATGTACTCCGTATTAGATGTACTACGTATTAGAGGTACTACGTATTAGATGTACTACGTATTAGAGGTACTACGTATTAGATGTACCACGTATTAGAGGTACCACGTATTAGAGGTACTACGTATTAGATGTACTCCGTATTAGATGTACTCCGTATTAGAGGTACCAATTATTATATGTACTACGTATTAGATGTACTCCGTATTAGATGTACTACGTATTAGAGGTACCACGTATTATATGTACTACGTATTAGATGTACCACGTATTAGAGGTACTCCGTATTAGATGTACTCCGTATTAGATGTACTCCGTATTAGATGTACTACGTATTACAGGTACCACGTATTAGAGGTACTACGTATTAGATGTACTACGTATTAGAGGTACTACGTATTAGAGGTACCACGTATTATATGTACTAAGTATTAGATGTACTCCGTATTAGATGTACTCCGTATTAGATGTACCACGTATTAGAGGTACAACGTATTAGATGTACTCCGTATTAGATGTACTACGTATTACAAGTACCACGTATTATATGTACTACGTATTAGAGGTACCACGTATTAGAGGTACTACGTATTAGATGTACTCCGTATTAGATGTACTCCGTATTAGAGGTACCACGTATTATATGTACTACGTATTAGATGTACTCCGTATTAGATGTACTCCGTATTAGAGGTACCACGTATTAGATGTACCACGTATGAGAGGTACCACGTATTAGATGTACTACATATTAGATGTACTACGTATTAGAGGTACCACGTATTAGATGTACTCCGTATTAGATGTACTCCGTATTAGAGGTACCAATTATTATATGTACTACGTATTAGATGTACTCCGTATTAGATGTACTACGTATTAGAGGTACCACGTATTAGAGATACCAATTATTATATGTACCACGTATTAGAGGTACTACGTATTAGATGTACGACGTATTAGAGGTACCACGTATTAGATGTACTATGTATTAGAGGTACTACGTATTAGAGGTACTACGTATTAGATGTACTAAGTGTTAGAGTTACCACGTATTAGGGGTACTACGTATTAGAGGTACCACGTATTAGATGTACCACGTATTAGAGGTACCACGTATTAGAGGTACTACGTATTAGATGTACTCCGTATTAGATGTACTCCGTATTAGATGTACTACGTATTCGAGGTACCTCGTATTATATGTACTACGTATTAGATGTACCACGTATTAGAGGTACTACGTATTAGATGTACTCCGTATTAGATGTACTCCGTATTACAGGTACCACGTATTATATGTACTACGTATTAGAGGTACCACGTATTAGAGGTACTACGTATTAGATGTACTCCGTATTAGATGTACTCCGTATTAGAGGTACCACGTATTATATGTACTACGTATTAGATGTACTCCGTATTAGATGTACTCCGTATTAGAGGTACCACGTATTAGATGTACCACGTATGAGAGGTACCACGTATTAGATGTACTACGTATTAGATGTACTACGTACTAGAGGTACCACGTATTAGATGTACTCCGTATTAGATGTACTCCGTATTAGATGTACTCCGTATTAGATGTACTACGTATTAGAGGTACCACGTATTAGAGATACCAATTATTATATGTACCACGTATTAGAGGTACTACGTATTAGATGTACGACGTATTAGAGGTACCACGTATTAGATGTACTATGTATTAGAGGTACTACGTATTAGAGGTACTACGTATTAGATGTACTAAGTGTTAGAGGTACCACGTATTAGGGGTACTACGTATTAGAGGTACCACGTATTAGATGTACCACGTATTAGAGGTACCACGTATTAGAGGTACCACGTATTAGAGGTACTACGTATTAGATGTACTCCGTATTAGATGTACTCCGTATTAGATGTACTACGTATTCGAGGTACCACGTATTATATGTACTACGTATTAGATGTACCACGTATTAGAGGTACTACGTATTAGATGTACTCCGTATTAGATGTACTCCGTATTAGAGGTACCAATTATTATATGTACTACGTATTAGATGTACTCCGTATTAGATGTACTACGTATTAGAGGTACCACGTATTATATGTACTACGTATTAGATGTACCACGTATTAGAGGTACTCCGTATTAGATGTACTCCGTATTAGATGTACTCCGTAATAGATGTACTACGTATTACAGGTACCACGTATTAGAGGTACTACGTATTAGATGTACTACGTATTACAGGTACTACGTATTAGAGGTACCACGTATTATATGTACTCCGTATTAGATGTACTACGTATTAGATGTACTCCGTATTAGAGGTACAACGTATTAGATGTACTCCGTATTAGATGTACTACGTATTACAGGTACCACGTATTATATGTACTACGTATTAGAGGTACCACGTATTAGAGGTACTACGTATTAGATGTACTCCGTATTAGATGTACTCCGTATTAGAGGTACCACGTATTATATGTACTACGTATTAGATGTACTCCGTACTAGATGTACTCCGTATTAGAGGTACCACGTATTAGATGTACCACGTATGAGAGGTACCACATATTAGATGTACTACGTATTAGATGTACTACGTATTAGAGGTACCACGTATTAGATGTACTCCGTATTAGATGTACTCCGTATTAGATGTACTACGTATTAGAGGTACCACGTATTAGATGTACTCCGTATTAGATGTACTACGTATTAGAGGTACCACGTATTAGAGGTACCAATTATTATATGTACTACGTATTAGATGTACTCCGTATTAGATGTACTACGTATTAGAGGTACCACGTATTAGAGATACCAATTATTATATGTACCACGTATTAGAGGTACTACGTATTAGATGTACTCCGTATTAGATGTACTCCGTATTAGATGTACCACGTATTAGAGGTACCACGTATTAGATTTACCACATATTAGAGGTACCAAGTATTAGAAGTACCACGTATTAGATGTACGACGTATTAGATGTACTCCGTATTAGAGGTACAACGTATTAGAGGTACAACGTATTAGATGTACTCCGTATTAGATGTACTCCGTACTAGATGTACTCCGTATTAGAGGTACCACGTATTAGATGTACCACGTATGAGAGGTACCACGTATTAGATGTACTACGTATTAGATGTACTACGTATTAGAGGTACCACGTATTAGATGTACTCCGTATTAGATGTACTCCGTATTAGATGTACTACGTATTAGAGGTACCACGTATTAGATGTACTACGTATTAGAGGTACCACGTATTAGAGGTACCAATTATTATATGTACTACGTATTAGATGTACTCCGTATTAGATGTACTACGTATTAGAGGTACCACGTATTAGAGATACCAATTATTATATGTACCACGTATTAGAGGTACTACGTATTAGATGTACTCCGTATTAGATGTACTCCGTATTAGATGTACCACGTATTAGAGGTACCACGTATTAGATTTACCAAGTATTAGAGGTACCAAGTATTAGAAGTACCACGTATTAGATGTACGACGTATTAGAGGTACTACGTATTAGAGGTACTACGTATTAGAGGTACTACGTATTAGATGTACTACGTATTAGAAGTACAACGTATTAGATGTACGACGTATTAGAGGTACTACGTATTAGATGTACTACGTATTAGAGGTACCACGTATTAGATGTACTACGTATTAGAAGTACCACGTATTAGAGGTACCACGTATTAGAGGTACTACGTATTAGATGGTACTACGTATTAGAGGTACTACGTATTAGATGTACTACGTGTTACAGGTACCATGTATTAGATGTACTACGTCTTAGAAGTACAACGTATTAGATGTACGACGTATTAGAGGTACTACGTATTAGATGTACTACGTATTAGAGGTACCACGTATTATATGTACCACGTATTATATGTACTACGTATTAGATGTACTACGTATTAGATGTACTACGTATTAGATGTACCACGTATTAGAGGTACCACGTATTATATGTACTACGTATTAGATGTACCACGTATTAGATGTACTACGTATTAGAGGTACCACGTATTAGATGTACTCCGTATTAGAGGTACCACGTGTTAGAGGTACCACGTATTAGATGTACTACGTATTAGAAGTACCACGTATTAAATGTACCACGTATTAGATGTACTACGTATTAGAGGTACCACGTATTAAATGTACTACGTATTAGATTTACTACGTATGAGAGGTACTCCGTATTAGATGTACTACGTATTAGATGTACTACGTATTAGAGGTACTCCGTATTAGATGTACTACGTATTAGAGGTACTACGTATTAGAGGTACTCCGTATTAGATGTACTCCGTATTAGATGTACTCCGTATTAGAGGTACTCCGTATTAGATGTACTACGTATTAGAGGTACTCCGTATTAGATGTACTACGTGTTAGATGTACTCCGTATTAGATGTACTCCGTATTAGATGTACTCCGTATTAGATGTACTCCGTATTAGAGGTACCACGTATTAGATGTACTCCGTATTAGATGTACCACGTATTAGAGGTACCACGTATTAGAGGTACTCCGTATTATATGTACTCCGTATTAGATGTACCACGTATTAGAGGTACTACGTATTAGAGGTACTCCGTATTAGATGTACTCCGTATTAGATGTACTCCGTATTAGAGGTACTCCGTATTAGATGTACTACGTATTAGAGGTACTCCGTATTAGATGTACTACGTGTTAGATGTACTCCGTATTAGATGTACTCCGTATTAGATGTACTCCGTATTAGATGTACTCCGTATTAGAGGTACCACGTATTAGATGTACTCCGTATTAGATGTACCACGTATTAGAGGTACCACGTATTAGAGGTACCACGTATTATATGTACCACGTATTAGATGTACCACGTATTAGAGGTACCACGTATTAGAGGTACTACGTATTAGATGTACTCCGTATTAGAGGTACTACGTATTAGATGTACTACGTATTAGAGGCACCACGTATTAGAGGTACCACGTATTAGAGGTACTACGTATTAGAGGTACCACGTATTAGATGTACTACGTATTAGAAGTACCACGTATTAGATGTACGACGTATTAGAGGTACTACGTATTAGATGTACTACGTATTAGAGGTACCACGTATTAGATGTACTACGTATTAGATGTACTCCGTATTAGATGTACTACGTATTAGAGGTACCACGTATTAGAGGTACCAATTATTATATGTACCACGTATTAGAGGTACTCCGTATTAGATGTACTCCGTATTAGAGGTACCACGTATTAGATGTACCACGTATGAGAGGTACCACGTATTAGATGTACTCCGTATTAGAGGTACCAATTATTATATGTACTACGTATTAGATGTACTCCGTATTAGATGTACTACGTATTAGAGGTACCATGTATTAGAGGTACCAATTATTATATGTACTACGTATTAGATGTACTCCGTATTAGATGTACTACGTATTAGAGGTACCACGTATTAGAGGTACCAATTATTATATGTACCACGTATTAGAGGTACTCCGTATTAGATGTACTCCGTATTAGATGTACTCCGTATTAGATGTACCACGTATTAGAGGTACCACGTATTATATGTAATACGTATTAGAGGTACCACGTATTAGAAGTACCACGTATTAGATGTACGACGTATTAGAGGTACTACGTATTAGAGGTACTACGTATTAGAGGTACCACGTATTAGATGTACTACGTATTAGATGTACCACGTATTAGATGTACGACGTATTAGAGGTACTACGTATTAGATGTACTACGTATTAGAGGTACCACGTATTAGATGTACTACGTATTAGAAGTACCACGTATTAGATGTACGACGTATTAGAGGTACTACGTATTAGAGGTACTACGTATTAGAGGTACTACGTATTAGATGTACTACGTGTTAGAGGTACCATGTATTAGATGTACTACGTCTTAGAAGTACCACGTATTAGATGTACGACGTATTAGAGGTACTACGTATTAGATGTACTACGTATTAGAGGTACCACGTATTATATGTACCACGTATTATATGTACTACGTATTAGATGTACTACGTATTAGATGTACTACGTATTAGATGTACCACGTATTAGAGGTACCACGTATTATATGTACTACGTATTAGATGTACCACGTATTAGATGTACTACGTATTAGAGGTACCACGTATTAGATGTACTCCGTATTAGAGGTACCACGTATTAGATGTACTACGTATTAGAGGTACCACGTATTAAATGTACCACGTATTAGATGTACTACGTATTAGAGGTACCACGTATTAAATGTACTACGTATTAGATGTACTACGTATGAGAGGTACTCCGTATTAGATGTACTACGTATTAGAGGTACTCCGTATTAGATGTACTACGTATTAGAGGTACTACGTATTAGAGGTACTCCGTATTAGATGTACTCCGTATTAGATGTACTACGTATTAGAGGTACTCCGTATTAGATGTACTACGTATTAGAGGTACTCCGTATTAGATGTACTACGTGTTAGAGGTACCACGTATTAGATGTACTCCGTATTAGATGTACTCCGTATTAGAGGTACCACGTATTAGATGTACTCCGTATTAGATGTACCACGTATTAGAGGTACTACGTATTAGAGGTACTCCGTATTATATGTACTCCGTATTAGATGTACTCCGTATTAGAGGTACCACGTATTAGAGGTACCACGTATTAGAGGTACCACGTATTATATGTACTACGTATCAGATGTACCACGTATTAGAGGTACCACGTATTAGAGGTACCACGTATTATATGTACTACGAATTAGATGTACTACGTATTAGAGGTACTACGTATTAGAGGTACCACGTATTAGAGGTACTACGTATTAGATGTACTCCGTATTAGATGTACTCCGTATTAGATGTACTACGTATTAGAGGTACTACGTATTAGATGTACTACGTATTAGAGGTACTACGTATTAGAGGTACCACGTATTAGATGTACCACGTATTAGAGGTACCACGTATTAGAGGTACTACGTATTAGATGTACTCCGTATTAGATGTACTCCGTATTAGAGGTACCAATTATTATATGTACTACGTATTAGATGTACTCCGTATTAGATGTACTACGTATTAGAGGTACCACGTATTATATGTACTACGTATTAGATGTACCACGTATTAGAGGTACTCCGTATTAGATGTACTCCGTATTAGATGTACTCCGTATTAGATGTACTACGTATTACAGGTACCACGTATTAGAGGTACTACGTATTAGATGTACTACGTATTAGAGGTACTACGTATTAGAGGTACCACGTATTATATGTACTACGTATTAGAGGTACCACGTATTAGATGTACTCCGTATTAGATGTACTCCGTATTAGATGTACTACGTATTAGATGTACTACGTATTAGAGGTACCACGTATTATATGTACTACGTATTAGATGTACTCCGTATTAGATGTACTCCGTATTAGATGTACTACGTATTAGAGGTACCAATTATTATATGTACTACGTATTAGATGTACTCCGTATTAGATGTACTCCGTATTAGAGGTACCACGTATTATATGTACTACGTATTAGATGTACTCCGTATTAGATGTACTCCGTATTAGAGGTACCACGTATTAGAGGTACCAATTATTATATGTACTACGTATTAGATGTACTCCGTATTAGATGTACTCCGTATTAGATGTACTACGTATTAGAGGTACCACGTATTATATGTACTACGTATTAGATGTACTCCGTATTAGATGTACTCCGTATTAGAGGTACCACGTATTAGAGGTACCAATTATTATATGTACTACGTATTAGATGTACTCCGTATTAGATGTACTACGTATTAGAGGTACCACGTATTAGAGGTACCAATTATTATATGTACCACGTATTAGAGGTACTACGTATTAGATGTACTCCGTATTAGATGTACTCCGTATTAGATGTACTACGTATTAGAGGTACCACGTATTATATGTACTACGTATTAGAGGTACCACGTATTAGATTTACCACATATTAGAGGTACCACGTAGTAGAAGTACCACGTATTAGAGGTACTACGTATTAGAGGTACTACGTATTAGAGGTACCACGTATTAGATGTACGACGTATTAGAAGTACCACGTATTAGATGTACGACGTATTAGAGGTACTACTTATTAGATGTACTACGTATTAGAGGTACCACGTATTAGATGTACGACGTATTAGATGTACTACGTATTAGAAGTACCACGTATTAGATGTACCACGTATTAGAGGTACTACGTATTAGAGGTACTACGTATTAGAGGTACCACGTATTAGATGTACTACGTATTAGAAGTACCACGTATTAGATGTACGACGTATTAGAGGTACTACGTATTAGAGGTACTACGTATTAGAGGTACTACGTATTAGATGTACTACGTGTTAGAGGTACCATGTATTAGATGTACTACGTCTTAGAAGTACCACGTATTAGATGTACGACGAATTAGAGGTACTACGTATTAGATGTACTACGTATTAGAGGTACCACGTATTATATGTACCACGTATTATATGTACTACGTATTAGATGTACTACGTATTAGATGTACTCCGTATTAGATGTACTACGTATTAGAGGTACTACGTATTAGAGGTACTACGTATTAGAGGTACTCCGTATTAGATGTACTCCGTATTAGATGTACTAGGTATTAGAGGTACTCCGTATTAGATGTACTACGTGTTAGAGGTACCACGTATTAGATGTACTCCGTATTAGATGTACTCCGTATTAGATGTACTCCGTATTAGAGGTACCACGTATTTGATGTACTCCGTATTAGATGTACCACGTATTAGAGGTACCACGTATTAGAGGTACTCCGTATTATATGTACTCCGTATTAGATGTACTCCGTATTAGAGGTACCACGTATTAGAAGTACCACATATTAGAGGTACCACGTATTATATGTACTACGTATTAGATGTACCACGTATTAGAGGTACCACGTATTAGAGGTACCACGTATTATATGTACTACGTATTAGATGTACTACGTATTAGAGGTACTACGTATTAGAGGTACCACGTATTAGAGGTACCACGTATTAGATGTACTCCGTATTAGATGTACTCCGTATTAGATGTACTCCGTATTAGATGTACCACGTATTATATGTACTACGTATTAGAGGTACCACGTATTAGATGTACTCCGTATTAGATGTACTACGTATTAGAGGTACCACGTATTATATGTACTACGTATTAGATGTACCACGTATTAGATGTACTCCGTATTAGATGTACTCCGTATTAGAGGTACCACGTATTAGATGTACCACGTATGAGAGGTACCACGTATTAGAGGTACCACGTATTAGAGGTACCACGTATTAGATGTACTCCGTATTAGATGTACTCCGCATTAGAGGTACCAATTATTATATGTACCACGTATTAGAGGTACTACGTATTAGATGTACTCCGTATTAGATGTACTCCGTATTAGATGTACCACGTATTATATGTACTACGTATTAGAGGTACCACGTATTAGAGGTACTACGTATTAGATGTACTCCGTATTAGATGTACTACGTATTAGAGGTACCACGTATTATATGTACTACGTATTAGATGTACCACGTATTAGATGTACTCCGTATTAGATGTACTACGTATTAGAGGTACCACGTATTAGAGGTACCAATTATTATATGTACTACGTATTAGATGTACTCCGTATTAGATGTACTACGTATTAGAGGTACCACGTATTAGAGGTACCACATATTAGATGTACTACGTATTAGATGTACTCCGTATTAGATGTACTACGTATTAGAGGTACCACGTATTAGAGGTACCAATTATTATATGTACCACGTATTAGAGGTACTACGTATTAGATGTACTCCGTATTAGATGTACTACGTATTAGAGGTACCACGTATTATATGTACTACGTATTAGATGTACTCCGTATTAGATGTACTACGTATTAGATGTACTACGTATTAGATGTACCACGTGTTAGAGGTACCACGTATTAGATGTACTACGTATTAGAAGTACCACGTATTAGAGGTACTACGTATTAGAGGTACTACGTATTAGATGTACTACGTATTAGAGGTACCATGTATTAGATGTACTACGTGTTAGAAGTACCACGTATTAGATGTACGACGTATTAGAGGTACTACGTATTAGATGTACCACGTATTATATGTAACACGTATTATATGTACTACGTATTAGATGTACTACGTATTAGATGTACCACGTGTTAGAGGTACCACGTATTAGATGTACTCCGTATTAGATGTACTACGTGTTAGAGGTACCACGTATTAGATGTACTACGTATTAGAGGTACTACGTATTAGATGTACCACGTATTATATGTAACACGTATTAGATGTACTACGTATTAGATGTACTACGTATTAGATGTACCACGTGTTAGAGGTACCACGTATTAGATGTACTCCGTATTAGATGTACTACGTGTTAGAGGTACCACGTATTAGATGTACTACGTATTAGAGGTATCACGTATTAGATGTACGACGTATTAGAGGTACCACGTATTAGATGTACCATGTATTAGAGGTACTACGTATTAGAGGTACTACGTATTAGATGTACTACGTGTTAGAGGTACCACGTATTAGAGGTACTACGTATTAGAGGTACCACGTATTAGATGTACCACGTATTAGAGGTACCACGTATTAGAGGTACCACGTATTAGAGGTACTACGTATTAGATGTACTCCGTATTAGATGTACTCCGTATTAGATGTACTACGTATTCGAGGTACCACGTATTATATGTACTACGTATTAGATGTACTCCGTATTAGATGTACTCCGTATTAGAGGTACCACGTATTAGAGGTACCAATTATTATATGTACTACGTATTAGATGTACTCCGTATTAGATGTACTCCGTATTAGATGTACTACGTATTAGAGGTACCACGTATTATATGTACTACGTATTAGATGTACTCCGTATTAGATGTACTCCGTATTAGAGGTACCACGTATTAGAGGTACCAATTATTATATGTACTACGTATTAGATGTACTCCGTATTAGATGTACTACGTATTAGAGGTACCACGTATTAGAGGTACCAATTATTATATGTACCACGTATTAGAGGTACTACGTATTAGATGTACTCCGTATTAGATGTACTCCGTATTAGATGTACTACGTATTAGAGGTACCACGTATTATATGTACTACGTATTAGAGGTACCACGTATTAGATTTACCACATATTAGAGGTACCACGTAGTAGAAGTACCACGTATTAGAGGTACTACGTATTAGAGGTACTACGTATTAGAGGTACCACGTATTAGATGTACGACGTATTAGAAGTACCACGTATTAGATGTACGACGTATTAGAGGTACTACTTATTAGATGTACTACGTATTAGAGGTACCACGTATTAGATGTACGACGTATTAGATGTACTACGTATTAGAAGTACCACGTATTAGATGTACCACGTATTAGAGGTACTACGTATTAGAGGTACTACGTATTAGAGGTACCACGTATTAGATGTACTACGTATTAGAAGTACCACGTATTAGATGTACGACGTATTAGAGGTACTACGTATTAGAGGTACTACGTATTAGAGGTACTACGTATTAGATGTACTACGTGTTAGAGGTACCATGTATTAGATGTACTACGTCTTAGAAGTACCACGTATTAGATGTACGACGAATTAGAGGTACTACGTATTAGATGTACTACGTATTAGAGGTACCACGTATTATATGTACCACGTATTATATGTACTACGTATTAGATGTACTACGTATTAGATGTACTCCGTATTAGATGTACTACGTATTAGAGGTACTACGTATTAGAGGTACTACGTATTAGAGGTACTCCGTATTAGATGTACTCCGTATTAGATGTACTAGGTATTAGAGGTACTCCGTATTAGATGTACTACGTGTTAGAGGTACCACGTATTAGATGTACTCCGTATTAGATGTACTCCGTATTAGATGTACTCCGTATTAGAGGTACCACGTATTTGATGTACTCCGTATTAGATGTACCACGTATTAGAGGTACCACGTATTAGAGGTACTCCGTATTATATGTACTCCGTATTAGATGTACTCCGTATTAGAGGTACCACGTATTAGAAGTACCACATATTAGAGGTACCACGTATTATATGTACTACGTATTAGATGTACCACGTATTAGAGGTACCACGTATTAGAGGTACCACGTATTATATGTACTACGTATTAGATGTACTACGTATTAGAGGTACTACGTATTAGAGGTACCACGTATTAGAGGTACCACGTATTAGATGTACTCCGTATTAGATGTACTCCGTATTAGATGTACTCCGTATTAGATGTACCACGTATTATATGTACTACGTATTAGAGGTACCACGTATTAGATGTACTCCGTATTAGATGTACTACGTATTAGAGGTACCACGTATTATATGTACTACGTATTAGATGTACCACGTATTAGATGTACTCCGTATTAGATGTACTCCGTATTAGAGGTACCACGTATTAGATGTACCACGTATGAGAGGTACCACGTATTAGAGGTACCACGTATTAGAGGTACCACGTATTAGATGTACTCCGTATTAGATGTACTCCGCATTAGAGGTACCAATTATTATATGTACCACGTATTAGAGGTACTACGTATTAGATGTACTCCGTATTAGATGTACTCCGTATTAGATGTACCACGTATTATATGTACTACGTATTAGAGGTACCACGTATTAGAGGTACTACGTATTAGATGTACTCCGTATTAGATGTACTACGTATTAGAGGTACCACGTATTATATGTACTACGTATTAGATGTACCACGTATTAGATGTACTCCGTATTAGATGTACTACGTATTAGAGGTACCACGTATTAGAGGTACCAATTATTATATGTACTACGTATTAGATGTACTCCGTATTAGATGTACTACGTATTAGAGGTACCACGTATTAGAGGTACCACATATTAGATGTACTACGTATTAGATGTACTCCGTATTAGATGTACTACGTATTAGAGGTACCACGTATTAGAGGTACCAATTATTATATGTACCACGTATTAGAGGTACTACGTATTAGATGTACTCCGTATTAGATGTACTACGTATTAGAGGTACCACGTATTATATGTACTACGTATTAGATGTACTCCGTATTAGATGTACTACGTATTAGATGTACTACGTATTAGATGTACCACGTGTTAGAGGTACCACGTATTAGATGTACTACGTATTAGAAGTACCACGTATTAGAGGTACTACGTATTAGAGGTACTACGTATTAGATGTACTACGTATTAGAGGTACCATGTATTAGATGTACTACGTGTTAGAAGTACCACGTATTAGATGTACGACGTATTAGAGGTACTACGTATTAGATGTACCACGTATTATATGTAACACGTATTATATGTACTACGTATTAGATGTACTACGTATTAGATGTACCACGTGTTAGAGGTACCACGTATTAGATGTACTCCGTATTAGATGTACTACGTGTTAGAGGTACCACGTATTAGATGTACTACGTATTAGAGGTACTACGTATTAGATGTACCACGTATTATATGTAACACGTATTAGATGTACTACGTATTAGATGTACTACGTATTAGATGTACCACGTGTTAGAGGTACCACGTATTAGATGTACTCCGTATTAGATGTACTACGTGTTAGAGGTACCACGTATTAGATGTACTACGTATTAGAGGTATCACGTATTAGATGTACGACGTATTAGAGGTACCACGTATTAGATGTACCATGTATTAGAGGTACTACGTATTAGAGGTACTACGTATTAGATGTACTACGTGTTAGAGGTACCACGTATTAGAGGTACTACGTATTAGAGGTACCACGTATTAGATGTACCACGTATTAGAGGTACCACGTATTAGAGGTACCACGTATTAGAGGTACTACGTATTAGATGTACTCCGTATTAGATGTACTCCGTATTAGATGTACTACGTATTCGAGGTACCACGTATTATATGTACTACGTATTAGAGGTACTACGTATTAGATGTACTCCGTATTAGATGTACTACGTATTACAGGTACCACGTATTATATGTACTACGTATTAGATGTACCACGTATTAGAGGTACCACGTATTAGAGGTACTACGTATTAGATGTACTACGTATTAGAGGTACTACGTATTAGAGGTACCACGTATTATATGTACTACGTATTAGATGTACTCCGTATTAGATGTACTCCGTATTAGATGTACCACGTATTAGAGGTACAACGTATTAGATGTACTCCGTATTAGATGTACTACGTATTACAGGTACCACGTATTATATGTACTACGTATTAGAGGTACTACGTATTAGATGTACTCCGTATTAGATGTACTCCGTATTAGAGGTACCACGTATTATATGTACTACGTATTAGATGTACTCCGTATTAGATGTACTCCGTATTAGAGGTACCACGTATTAGATGTACCACGTATGAGAAGTACCACGTATTAGATGTACTACGTATTAGAGGTACCACGTATTAGATGTACTCCGTATTAGATGTACTCCGTATTAGAGGTACCAATTATTATATGTACTACGTATTAGATGTACTCCGTATTAGATGTACTACGTATTAGAGGTACCACGTATTAGAGGTACCAATTATTATATGTACTACGTATTAGATGTACTCCGTATTAGATGTACTACGTATTAGAGGTACCACGTATTAGAGGTACCAATTATTATATGTACCACGTATTAGAGGTACTACGTATTAGATGTACTCCGTATTAGATGTACTACGTATTAGAGGTACCATGTATTATATGTACTACGTATTAGAGGTACCACGTATTAGATTTACCATATATTAGAGGTACCACGTATTAGAAGTACCACGTATTAGATGTACGACGTATTAGAGGTACTACGTATTAGAGGTACTACGTATTAGAGGTACCACGTATTAGATGTACTACGTATTAGAGGTACCACGTATTAGATGTACTACGTATTAGAAGTACCACGTATTAGATGTACGACGTATTAGAGGTACTACGTATTAGAGGTACCACGTATTAGATGTACTACGTATTAGAAGTACCACGTATTAGATGTACGACGTATTAGAGGTACTACGTATTAGATGTACTACGTATTAGAGGTACCACGTATTAGATGTACTACGTATTAGAAGTACCACATATTAGATGTACGACGTATTAGAGGTACTACGTATTAGAGGTACCATGTATTAGATGTACTACGTCTTAGAAGTACCACGTATTAGAGGTACTACGTATTAGATGTACTACGTATTAGAGGTACCACGTATTAGAGGTACTACGTATTAGAGGTACTACGTATTAGAAGTACCACGTATTAGATGTACGACGTATTAGAGGTACCACGTATTAGAGGTACTACGTATTAGATGTACTATGTATTAGATGTACTCCGTATTCGATGTACTATGTATTAGATGTACTCCGTATTCGATGTACTACGTATTAGAGGTACCACGTATTATATGTACTACGTATTAGATGTACTACGTATTAGATGTACTACGTATTAGATGTACTATGTATTAGATGTACTCCGTATTCGATGTACTCCGTATTAGATGTACCACGTATTAGAGGTACCACGTATTATATGTACTACGTATTAGATGTACTACGTATTAGATGTACTACGTATTAGATGTACTATGTATTAGATGTACTCCGTATTCGATGTACTCCGTATTAGATGTACCACGTATTAGAGGTACCACGTATTATATGTACTACGTATTAGATGTACCACGTATTAGAGGTACCACGTATTAGAGGTACTACGTATTAGATGTACTCCGTATTAGAGGTACTACGTATTAGATGTACTACGTATTAGAGGTACCACGTATTAGAGGTACTACGTATTAGATGTACTCCGTATTAGATGTACTACGTATTAGATGTACGACGTATTAGAGGTACCACGTATTAGAGGTACTACGTATTAGATGTACTACGTATTAGATGTACTACGTATTAGATGTACTATGTATTAGATGTACTCCGTATTCGATGTACTCCGTATTAGATGTACCACGTATTAGAGGTACCACGTATTATATGTACTACGTATTAGATGTACCACGTATTAGAGGTACCACGTATTAGAGGTACTACGTATTAGAGGTACTACCTATTAGATGTACTACGTATTAGATGTACTACGTATTAGAGGTACAACGTATTAGATGTACTACGTATTAGAGGTACTACGTATTAGATGTACTACGTATTAGAGGTACTACCTATTAGATGTACTACGTATTAGATGTACTACGTATTAGATGTACCACGTATTAGAGGTACCACGTATTAGAGGTACTCCGTATTAGATGTACTCCGTATTAGAGGTACTACGTATTAGATGTACTACGTATTAGATGTACTCCGTATTAGATGTACTACGTATTAGAGGTACTCCGTATTAGATGTACTACGTATTAGAGGTACTCCGTATTAGATGTACTACGTATTAGAAGTACCACGTATTAGATGTACGACGTATTAGAGGTACTACGTATTAGAGGTACTACGTATTAGATGTACCACGTATTAGATGTACTACGTATTAGATGTACTACGTATTAGATGTACCACGTGTTAGAGGTACCACGTATTAGATGTACTCCGTATTAGAAGTACCACGTATTAGATGTACTACGTGTTAGAGGTACCACGTATTAGATGTACTACGTATTAGAAGTACCACGTATTAGATGTACTCCGTATTAGATGTACTCCGTATTAGATGTACTATGTATTAGATGTACTCCGTATTAGATGTACTATGTATTAGATGTACTCCGTATTAGATGTACTCCGTATTAGATGTACTCCGTATTAGATGTACTATGTATTAGATGTACTATGTATTAGATGTACTCCGTATTAGATGTACTATGTATTAGATGTACTCCGTATTAGATGTACTCCGTATTAGATGTACTACGTATTAGATGTACTACGTATTCAATTGCAGTATTTCTTGTTCGTCCACTGAAAGCAGCTGATAATTAAACTATTGCATACAAAGAAGAAGCAACTTTCCACTGACAGATCAGAAGGTCACAGACGGTTAAAGTTGAAGCACACAGATTTTACACATCTGCTGTTGTCATGGTGACACATGAGAACCCACCAACCCAGACAAGAAATACAAAAATTCTACTTTAACTCTAAAATCAGACCATTTTTCAACAGCATGCAAAGTTTTTCTATATTTTGTGTGTATTTGTATATTTTGCGTGTATTTGTATATTTTGCGTGTATTTGTATATGTGGACTGATTGATTCTTTGCCGTGACGTCGGACCCGGTGAGTCGTTCATCCGGAGGACCACCGACACGCCGACCTGCTGCTACTGTGTCCACATGCGTGTTATCACGTGCAGGGTTGCGTGTTCCTCACTAAATGACACGCACAGAAAAACAACACGCATTTCGTTTCTAATAAAAGAGGCTTGTGTTCCTTCAGGGAGGAGCCGCTCCTTCAAGGAGGAGCCTCTCCTTCAGGGAGGAGGCTCTCCTTCAGGGAGGAGCCGCTCCTTCAGGGAGGAGCCGCTCCTTCAAGGAGGAGGCTCTCCTTCAGGGAGGAGGCGCTCCTTCAGGGAGGAGCCGCTCCTTCAAGGAGGAGGCTCTCCATCAAGGAGGAGGCTCTCCTTCAGGGAGGAGCCTCTCCTTCAGGGAGGAGCCGCTCCTTCAAGGAGGAGGCTCTCCTTCAAGGAGGAGCCTCTCCTTCAGGGAGGAGGCTCTCCTTCAGGGAGGAGGCGCTCCTTCAAGGAGGAGCCTCTCCTTCAGGGAGGAGGCTCTCCTTCAAGGAGGAGGCTCTCCTTCAGGGAGGAGCCTCTCCTTTGCAGACCGTCCGTTCCAGAAGCACGTGGACTTTTCCCTTCCTCCGGTCGTGACAGAGCAGAACATGTCGGGAGGGTTTTCCTGACGGGCTCTCTGCTGCTCAGTCGTTCTGATGACGGGAGGTCCCAGCACAGCATGCAGCTGTCTGAGGGGGAGGAGCTTCAGAGAACAGCTTCAGCCTGTTCGCTTTCTGATGAACAACGATCCATAAAAAAAACTTTCATTTTGAACTTGTAAACTTCCTGTGCAACATGATACACATGATTACATACTGATGCACCGCTTGCACTCAAAATCAGTGCCAAGCTAATTTGCCTTGTAGTGAGTTCGCTGACCTCCTGTCTACGTCTGTGTTGGTCACATCTTAAAGCCTGGGGCTCTTTTCTCTGAGCTGATGTTGTGGTTGTTTCCCAATTCAAGCTTTAGTCTTCCAGTATCTCAGTAAAGGCTCAACGTAGCCACACAGATGCCTTCAAAGACTGCTGATTGGACCTGTGCTGAGGTGCAGCGTGGGCGGAGCAATGCTGGGATGATGTGACACCACGATTAACACAACAGCTACTCAGTGGAATAATAACTTCAACAGTGGACCCGCGAACCGAAGCAGCCGAGTGTGATTCTGAAGTCGTCATTGTTGAGGTCGTTTTTCCTACGATGATGTCAGAGTCCAGAGGAGAGATTGAATCAGGCTGAATGTTTGAGTCGACCCTGTGTGGGTCTGCACGGCCTATTCATTTGAAAAGAAGAAATACTTCATGGGTCATTTTATATAGAGGAGAAAACTAACTTAGGTGATTTTGGCTTACATGATACCTAAAATAAAATTTTGACTTGATGCTTAAATTTCACATCTCCCCTTGATTTGTGAACGTTATGAATCCTCCAGTTCAGATTCAGATTCTGTCCGTCACCATCTTTGCTAGTTCAGAGCGGTTTGGAGCAGGAAGTGACCATATTTGGACGAGCTGGGGGAGGAGCCAGCGGTGGATCTGACCGATCTGATCGGAGACCTGACGATACTACGTCCCGCCCACCGATAGATGTAACCTGACTGCACCACAGGCCTGTCAATCAAACAGACACGCCCCCAAAAACAGGTCTTCTTGAATCTTCTTTTCTAATGAATGAGGGATTATTTTCAGATGGACCTCCAGAAAACTAATAAGAAGGAGTGACTTTAGCTAACAACACCGAGATAACCGATGGACACATTTTATTCACTTTGGATTTGATGAGAGAAGTTGAATGGGAGTCTATGGAGCCGGAGGCTTTTTGGAGCCGACCTCTAGTGGCACTCGCTGGTATTGCAGCTGAAGACACTTCTGGATCAGAACCATTTTACAGACCTGGAAGCTACGAACTCTTTTATAAACAGTCTGTAGTTTTATATCCAGTCTGTGGTTTTATATCCAGTTTGTAGTTTTATATCCAGTCTGTAGTTTTATATCCAGTTTGTAGTTTTATATCCAGTTTGTAGTTTTATATCCAGTCTGTAGTTTTATATCCAGTCTGTAGTTTTATATCCAGTCTGTGGTTTTATATCCAGTCTGTAGTTTTATATCCAGTCTGTAGTTTTATATCCAGTCTGTAGTTTTATATCCAGTCTGTAGTTTTATGTCCAGTTTGTAGTTTTATATCCAGTTTGTAGTTTTATATCCAGTCTGTAGTTTTATATCCAGTCTGTAGTTTTATGTCCAGTTTGTGGTTTAATATCCAGTTTGTAGTTTAATATCCAGTTTGTAGTTTTATATCCAGTCTGTAGTTTAATATCCAGTTTGTAGTTTAATATCCAGTTTGTGGTTTAATATCCAGTTTGTAGTTTAATATCCAGTTTGTAGTTCTATATCCAGTCTGTGTTCAGACAACCAGCGGTGTCCTTTAAATTCACGTAGTATCATGTGAAAAGGTAGCGTGAAACTTGATCATCCCTGAATGAACAGCAAGTTTCAACACTGCAGATTTATTTATTTAGTTTCATACGGCAAGAAAATGACAAAAAAATACAACTTAAATTGTAGCAAAAGTCTCTTTACCTTTATAAAAGGGGAAAAAAAAAACCAGCAGGCTGCTTTGCGAAATAATAAAAAATGTAATGAATCTGAGATGGAGGTGATCAACAGGAAGGCTGCAACAACAATAACCTCCACTAACAACTAATGACTGTTTGGATTCATTAAGAAATGATTTGCCATTTAAAAGTGACATTGTGTTTTATGAACAACAATCCACTTCTAGATCACTAAACTGATAGCTTTAGTTTGAGTCAGTGGTCTCCTCACTAATACAATCATTCTCCTGTGTCCAATCAGGTTCTCCACTTTTCCCATGAAGAAAATGGAGGAAATGAAACCAGATATTCTGTTGATCCAAACCAGCGACTGGAACACGAGAATGTTTCCAACCTGCATATTAACTGAACACGTGTCCGTCACGTCTGAGCGGCTTCATGTTGCACCTCCGGAGTGTCAGACCAGTTTTACCTGTTTTGTCTTCTTTGCTCATTTATCATGTTTCCTTCATTTCTATTCTTCTATCGTTGTTAAACGGCTTCTTTTTCGTCCGTTGTGTGTTCATTGTTGTTGTTTCCTACTTTGTGCTGCAGCCTGCAGACACAGTTAAAACAGCTGCTGTGTTTCAGTCATTAAAACATGAATCCTCCTGTTTATTGTGGAAGGTATTTCACAGACTGTGTCTGTAGCAGGAGGATGTATTTATTGTCCAAAGTGAGACTGCGGAGGTTGACGGTGATGGAGTGAAGTTGTTACGACCAGAAGTTTACACATGGGTGTTTTATTTTGAAAATTTTCCCAGAATCTTTTGTTTTCTTGACAAACTTCCTGCTGCGCTGCTGTTAGTTTGGTGTCCGTCCACCAGAGATCATCTGAACACCTCAACATCATGTTTAGATTCAGGTTTCATGTTCCAGATACATCAGCTCATCCTGTCACATCCAGCAACATCACTCATCATCTGTCACAAGACACCCCACACACACACACACACACACACACACACACACACACACACACACACACACACACACACACACACACACACAAACACCTCATTCACACACACACACACACACACACACACACACACACACACACACACACACACACACACACACCTCAGTCCTTTGCAGAGAAAAGATGCCTCTTTCACACCGAGTTTGATTGACAGGTCAGTTGTAGCAAATCACAATCAAACTGTGTGTGAATCAGCAGAGGAGGAAACCCGACTCACTTTAAACTACATGACCACCAACATTATATTCACAGGTGACATCAGCCGTTCCACAAAAACACCTGTTAGAGCTTCACTATTTGTTGAGCAGTGGGACACAAAGAGTCTTTTCATGTCGTCGTGGGCCGACAGAACGTCCTTCCTGTCCGGTACCAGCGATCAGCTGACGGTTGGCTCTCTGCTGCCGTATTAACCGCCAACTGATGCAATTTCACTTCTCAGGGAGCTGCTGAAGCTTTCAGTTGCCAGGCGATACTGAGACCAGAGCAGCGCTTAAAGAGACAGCGAGCTCCGTTCAGGCTCGCTGGGCTTTAAAATGTCACGAGGCATCGAGGAGCATCTCACGGATGAACTGTTCATCACGCCATCGTCTTTTATACCGGATCCAATCACAGCACAATAACTATCAGCTGTCCCACAAATTGGACAAACCGTTGCAGTTTTGGGAAAAATAACAGATTAATGCGCTTCTCAAGCAAAAAGCACTTCCTTGGTGTTTGAGCATATCGATCTCAGCTGGAACCCAAACGAGCCGAGCCGGTTCTGAGATGATCCGTCTCCAAAGAACGAGGAAACACAGCGACTGTAACCGCCATGTTACAAACAAAAAGCACCGTCCTACAGTTCTGAACAAACTGCCATGTTATCGGACAGACACACAGCTGCAACCGCTCCGACCCACGATCCCCCTCTCCGACCCACGATCCCCCTCTCCGACCCACGATCCCCTGGTACGACCAACGATCCCCCTCTCCGACCCACGATCCCCCTCTCCGACCCACGATCCCCCTCTCCGACCCACGATCCCCCTCTCCGGCCCACGATCCCCCTCTCCGGCCCACGATCCCCCTCTCCGACCCACGATCCCCCTCTCCGACCCACGATCCCCCTCTCCGGCCCACGATCCCCCTCTCCGACCCACGATCCCCCTCTCCGGCCCACGATCCCCCTCTCCGACCCACGATCCCCCTCTCCGGCCCACGATCCCCCTCTCCGGCCCACGATCCCCCTCTCCGACCCACGATCCCCCTCTCCGACCCACGATCCCCCTCTCCGGCCCACGATCCCCCTCTCCGACCCACGATCCCCCTCTCCGACCCACGATCCCCCTCTCCGGCCCACGATCCCCCTCTCCGGCCCACGATCCCCCTCTCCGACCCACGATCCCCCTCTCCGGCCCACGATCCCCCTCTCCGACCCACGATCCCCCTCTCCGACCCACGATCCCCCTCTCCGACACACGATCCCCCTCTCCGACCCACGATCCCCCTCTCCGACCCACGATCCCCTGGTACGACCAACGATCTCCCTCTCCGACCGACGATCCCCCTCTCCGGCCCACGATCCCCCTCTCCGACCGACGATCCCCCTCTCCGGCCCACGATCCCCCTCTCCGGCCCACGATCCCCCTCTCCGACCCACGATCCCCCTCTCCGACCCACGATCTCCCGCTCCGACCGACGATCCCCCTCTCCGGCCCACGATCCCCCTCTCCGACCCACGATCCCCCTCTCCGGCCCACGATCCCCCTCTCCGGCCCACGATCCCCCTCTCCGGCCCACGATCCCCCTCTCCGACCCACGATCCCCCTCTCCGACCCACGATCTCCCGCTCCGACCGACGATCCCCCTCTCCGGCCCACGATCCCCCTCTCCGACCCACGATCCCCTGGTACGACCAACGATCTCCCTCTCCGACCGACGATCTCCCTCTCCGACCGACGATCCCCCTCTCCGGCCCACGATCCCCCTCTCCGACCCACGATCTCCCGCTCCGACCGACGATCCCCCTCTCCGGCCCACGATCCCCCTCTCCGACCCACGATCCCCCTCTCCGACCCACGATCCCCCTCTCCGGCCCACGATCCCCCTCTCCGGCCCACGATCCCCCTCTCCGGCCCACGATCCCCCTCTCCGACCCACGATCCCCTGGTACGACCAACGATCTCCCTCTCCGACCGACGATCCCCCTCTCCGACCCACGATCCCCCTCTCCGACCCACGATCTCCCTCTCCGACCGACGATCCCCCTCTCCGGCCCACGATCCCCCTCTCCGACCCACGATCTCCCGCTCCGACCGACGATCCCCCTCTCCGGCCCACGATCCCCCTCTCCGACCCACGATCCCCCTCTCCGGCCCACGATCCCCTGGTACGACCCACGATCCCCCTCTCCGACCCACGATCCCCCTCTCCGACCCACGATCCCCCTCTCCGACCGACGATCCCCCTCTCCGACCCACGATCCCCTGGTACGACCAACGATCCCCTGGTACGACCAACGATCCCCTGGTACGACCAACGAGAGTCTTTTCTCTGAACGTTCACCTCCAGGAAACATGAAGGACTGATGCAGCAGATCCGAAGCTATTTTAAACCTTACAGATGCTGTGATGATTGAATTATGTAAGAGCGGAACATGTGGGCCGGCCGGAGGACGGAGACGTGTTCACACACGGAAGAAGAATGCTGGTTCGACATCAACATGCAATACTGGACAAAAACTCTGCTTCAAGCACTTTTAATTTATTCATTCGGCAGCACGAACAAGAGGAAATGTTCAATTTCATCTAAAACCAACGTGGAGTCGTTGTTATTAATCGTAGGATTAGTCTTTATAGAACTTTATTAACTTAAAATGAAACTCAAACAGCGACAGATAGAAACTATTCTACTTTACTAAAAACAGCGGCGGACAGACGGAGTCTCCTGAGTGTTTTAATCAAGTTGTTCTCGGACTTGTTGGTGTTCTGACTCAGTCTCGGTTCTGACTCGGATTTAGCAATTGAATTGTCCTTTTCTGTTCATGTTATTATCTATTAATGAAGTATTTATATTAAAGTATATCTGAAGAGGCAGTTTATTGGTCGTCTGTTTGGTTTTGCAACTAAATCCTTTAAGTTCAGATGCTCATCGAAATGCAGCTGATCGAATACGAGCGCTGCGTTCAAGATCGCACACGGTTTCTTTTTACTTTCAGTACGGACTGCAGCTACTTAGAGTATGTACTGTTGCATGTAGTATCATAAAAATGTGTCTTGACGTTTGACCCTCTTGGTCGTATCCTTCACCATCCATAGAGCGACATTTTAAGTGAAAAGAAAGAGGATGTGATTTGGAACGAGTAGCTTCCTTTTAACATTTCTTCCTCTTCCTCTTCTTCTTCCTCTTCCTCTTCTTCTTCTTCCTTTTGTGGGCGGAGCTTCAGCGCCACCAACTGTCTCTGCAGAGGATTGTGGGTCAGAACTTCCAGAGTATCATGCTGACCTGCAGACTGCAGATGTAGTACAACATCCTGGTACTTTCAACATACTAACTACTGGGACGTACTAAATCTGTTACAGAAGTATGGATACTGGAACAAGGGGGAGAAGTGGAGTGCCTTGAGATGGACAGTTGGTGGCGCTGATTCTCCACTAATGTGCTCGCAAACCACAGAAGAAAAGAAGAAGATGAGGTGGAAATATAAATGGAAATATGACATTTCTGTTAGTTTCCTCTGGCTGCTTTTACACACATGAACGGAGATGATTATAAATAAATATTATTCAAGAGATTATATAACAGTTGGGAAGAGGAGCAACATTACGTCAACAGGTTACTGGATTACTTAGAAGTCAATCATAAATAAATATCAGATGTACGGCGGTGGGCCGGTGAGCTATAAAAGGAGGTCTGACACTCACCATGTGAGAGTTTTCAAAGATCCAGCAGCAGGTAAAAAAAAACAGCCAATAATGTGAAAAACAGCCAAATGATTTGAGGAGGACGTGAACTGAAGAGATGCCTCCTGATCCACCAACAGACTCCTGCTGTCACCACCTGTTATCAGAAGACGCTCGTTACGTCGGCTCATACAACACCGAGCTGAGGTGAAGCTTCCGTAGTGCTCACGAGCAAACTCAGAAGTCGTGAACATGAAAGCGAGACGGAGAGCAGCAACGTGATGTTTTCTACACTGATGCTGACCTCTGTCTCCTGTGTTGTCCTGGAGGTTCAGCCTGACCTCTCCTTCTCTCCTCTTCTCCTCCCCCTCTCCTCTCCTTTCCTCTCCCCTCCTCCCCTCTCCTCTCCTCCTCTCCTTTCCTTTCCTCTCCTCTCCTCTCCTCTCCTCCCTTCCCTTCCCTTCCCCTCTCCTCTCCCCTTTCCTCCTCTCCCTCTCCTCTCCTTTCCTCTCCTCTCCTCCTCTCCTCTCCTCCCTTCCCTTCCCCTCTCCTCTCCCCTCTCCTCCCCTCCTCTCCCCTCTCCTCCTCCCCCTCTCCTCTCCTTTCCTCTCCTCCCCTCTCCTCTCCTCCTCTCCTCTCCTCCCTTCCCTTCCCTTCCCCTCTCCTCTCCCCTTTCCTCCTCTCCTCCTCCCCTCCCCTCTCCTCCTCCCCCTCTCCTCTCCTTTCCTCTCCTCTCCTCCTCTCCTCTCCTCCCTTCCCTTCCCCTCTCCTCTCCTCTCCCCTCTCCTCCCCTCCTCTCCCCTCTCCTCCTCCCCCTCTCCTCTCCTTTCCTCTCCTCCCCTCCCCTCCTCTCCTCTCCTCTCCCACTCACAGCAAGCCACACCTCGCCACCACCGCCTGCTTCGGCTGCAGGAGTCGCTGCAGCGCTGAGCGAAGGCAGTGAGAGGGTGGAGGTAGGTGGAGGGTGGAGGGAGGAGAGTGGAGGGAGGAGAGTGGAGGAGGGTGGATCTCCGAACAACTAGTTCTACATTTTAAAGGGATATTCTGAAAACATTCCTGCATTTTAATACCCAAATATATTGAGGTAAGATGTGCTACTTTTTCTGTTGTATTTTTAGAAATAATAGGACACTTAGTTTGAACTCATAATAGAGGTCACACAGTGAAGGTTTTCAGTTCAAATAATAAGGTCTGTTCCTGTTTGTTTGTTTGTTTTTTAATCTGAACCAAACAGTAAAAGGAACGCCAACACAAGACGTGCTGGATATGACCAGCAGGTACAACGGAAACAGACTAAAACATGGTACAGTTCATTTATGTTTTATAATAATTTATCAATAATCTCTATACCTGCAGGTTTTTTGTTTTTTTTAACCAAACATACAAATTTAAATAACATGTTTTAAAATTGTCACATATGGAAACCGACATGCTAACGTTACAAAAACTACCATTTAATGATTTATATGTTTCAGAACCAAACATAAACATGGAAGTATGACGTTTTAAAACAGGGAAACAAACATGCTGACGTTTAAAAACTAAAACAATTTGATAGGAGCGTTTATTTTGGTAACTTCACGTTAAAGCAGTTTCTTTCCACCACAGGTAACCAGCTCCGTGTTGGTGCAACACCTCCCTCAGTAACCTGATTAACGGGGATGAGCGGCGCGGCGGCCGGCGGACAGCAGCTCCTACCTCCCGCTTCACGCTCCATAACAATTTCTCCTTGTACTCCTCCTCCGTGGAGCCCTCCATGTCCGTCCGTCCGTCCGCGGTGCTTCACTACAGCTCGGTCTCCGCCGACACTCCCGGTCCGGTCCGGTCCGGTCCGCTGTCCCCGAACCTCGCTCCTTTTTATTCCTCGTTTCCTTCTTCCTTTCTCAGCTGGACTCTGACGCAGCCGAGCAGCTCGACGGTGACGTCAGAGGGCCCGCCCCCTCCGACTCCGCGGATCAATGGAGGGATGAGGGCGTCGAGGATTCAGCCTCCCCGCATCCAGCCCCGCCTCGCAGCCTCCCAGCATCCAGCTCTCCAACCTGTGGAGCTCACACGTTATTTTTAGCCTCTTCCTGAGGGGGGGAGAAAGAGGGGGTGGGGGGGGATGCTCGGATTGTCATTGCCTGCTACTTGTAATAATTCTCGTGTCTCGAGCAGCTCCTCACTGCGTCGTGACGTTGAACACGCGATGAGCTCATTGAACGCAGCTTTTCTTTAATGACTTCATTCATAAGCTCGCGCTGACACACACACACACACACACACAGACACACACACACACAGACACACACACACACACACACACACACAGACACACACACACAGACACACACACACACAGACACAGACACACACACACACACAGACACACACACACAGACACACAGACACACAGACACACACACACACACACACAGACACACACACACACACACACACACACACACACACACACACACACAGACACACACACACCAGCAGGAGTGTGGAGAACGTGCTCTCTCTGAAGCACATGTTGTGGCCAGCCTGGTCTGCTGCAAAATACATGACGTCATAGCGCCGCGAGGCGCAGCCGGCTGCTCGGTGGGGACCCCGTCGGTAGGCTGCTGCTGGCGCCCCCGTGTGGGCTGAAGGTGCACCTGCAGCCGGCACGGCTCCCCTTCATGACAGATAATCTACTTTTACATTAATACTCCAATATTACATCAAAAACACGTTCTAAAATATGATGTATGTGAGACTTCACAGAACTCTTTTATTGAATTAAACACCAAACCAAGTGGTAAAAGCACAAAGTACACATTAATAATGGATCATGTAAAGAGTTCCTTTAACAAAGTACATCGATCTGATGTTAAAACTTTACGATCCTTCGCGTTTCCTCTTCACGGTGTTTCTGTCAGAGTCTCTTTACACACTGAGGTGGTTTCTTCTTCTTCTTCCTCTCATCGTCGTCTGCTGACTCGCTGGTTTGGGGTCTGGGAGGTGGGATCGGAGGGATCGGAGGGATCGGTGGGATCGGTGGGATCGGAGGGATCGGAGGGATCGGTGGGATCGGAGGGATCGGAGGGATCGGTGGGATCGGAGGGATCGGAGGGATCGGAGGGATCGGTGGAATCGGTGGGATCGGAGGGATCGGTGGGATCGGTGGAATCGGAGGGATCGGTGGGATCGGAGGGATCGGAGGGATCGGTGGGATCGGAGGGATCGGAGGGATCGGTGGGATCGGAGGGATCGGAGGGATCGGAGGGATCGGTGGAATCGGTGGGATCGGAGGGATCGGTGGGATCGGTGGAATCGGAGGGATCGGTGGGATCGGAGGGATCGGAGGGATCGGAGGGATCGGTGGAATCGGTGGGATCGGAGGGATCGGAGGGATCGGTGGGATCGGTGGGATCGGAGGGATCGGTGGGATCGGAGGGATCGGTGGGATCGGAGGGATCGGAGGGATCGGTGGGATCGGTGGGATCGGAGGGATCGGTGGGATCTGAGGGATCGGTGGAATCGGAGGGATCGGTGGGATCGGAGGGATCGGTGGAATCGGTGGGATCGGAGGGATCGGAGGGATCGGTGGGATCGGAGGGATCGGAGGGATCGGTGGGATCGGAGGGATCGGAGGGATCGGTGGGATCGGAGGGATCGGAGGGATCGGTGGGATCGGAGGGATCGGTGGGATCGGTGGGATCTGAGGGATCGGTGGAATCGGAGGGATCGGTGGGATCGGAGGGATCGGTGGGATCGGTGGAATCGGAGGGATCGGTGGGATCGGAGGGATCGGAGGGATCGGTGGAATCGGTGGGATCGGAGGGATCGGTGGGATCGGTGGAATCGGAGGGATCGGTGGGATCGGAGGGATCGGAGGGATCGGAGGGATCGGTGGAATCGGTGGGATCGGAGGGATCGGAGGGATCGGAGGGATCGGAGGAATCGGTGGAATCGGAGGGATCGGAGGGATCGGTGGGATCGGTGGGATCTGAGGGATCGGTGGAATCGGAGGGATCGGTGGGATCGGAGGGATCGGAGGGATCGGAGGGATCGGTGGAATCGGAGGGATCGGTGGAATCGGAGGGATCGGTGGGATCGGAGGGATCGGAGGGATCGGTGGGATCGGAGGGATCGGTGGGATCGGTGGGATCTGAGGGATCGGTGGAATCGGAGGGATCGGAGGGATCGGTGGGATCGGAGGGATCGGTGGGATCGGTGGGATCGGAGGGATCGGAGGGATCGGAGGGATCGGTGGGATCGGAGGGATCGGAGGGATCGGAGGAATCGGTGGAATCGGAGGGATCGGAGGGATCGGTGGGATCGGAGGGATCGGTGGGATCGGTGGGATCTGAGGGATCGGTGGAATCGGAGGGATCGGAGGGATCGGTGGGATCGGAGGGATCGGTGGGATCGGTGGGATCTGAGGGATCGGTGGAATCGGAGGGATCGGTGGAATCGGAGGGATCGGTGGGATCGGAGGGATCGGAGGGATCGGTGGGATCGGAGGGATCGGAGGGATCGGAGGGATCGGTGGGATCGGAGGGATCGGAGGGATCGGAGGAATCGGTGGAATCGGAGGGATCGGAGGGATCGGAGGGATCGGTGGGATCGGTGGGATCTGAGGGATCGGTGGAATCGGAGGGATCGGTGGGATCGGAGGGATCGGAGGGATCGGAGGGATCGGTGGAATCGGAGGGATCGGTGGGATCGGAGGGATCGGAGGGATCGGTGGAATCGGAGGGATCGGTGGAATCGGAGGGATCGGAGGGATCGGTGGGATCGGAGGGATCGGTGGGATCGGAGGGATCGGAGGGATCGGTGGGATCGGAGGGATCGGAGGGATCGGAGGGATCGGTGGGATCGGAGGGATCGGAGGGATCGGTGGGATCGGAGGGATCGGTGGGATCGGTGGGATCGGAGGGATCGGTGGGATCAGAGGGATCAGAGGGATCGGTGGGATCAGAGGGATCGTGGACCTCCAGGAAACTGGTCTCTGACGGGGTCTCGACGAATGTTCTGGTTCTGGTTCAGGGATCGAAGGTCTCTGACAGGGTCCAGAAGGTTTTAGGTGCTGAAGGGAGTTCAGTTTGTGGTGCTGGGGGATTCTGGGTTGATAAATGACTTGTTTAATATTTTATGTTACTTTTGTAGTCTCTCTCTCTCTCTCTAACCTGGCTGGGATGTCTTCGTTGTCACAGCAACCCCAGATGTAAAGCCGGAACATGGCCCTCCGCAGTGGTTCTGCTCACTGCATCTCCTCTCCACACCTGAGTGTCCTCTTCATGTCAGTAAAACTAGCCATGTGAGTGAACTTCCCTTTGTTCCATCATGTGAACTCCTCACAGCAGGAGGAAGAGGAGGAGGAGGAAGAAGAGGAGGAGGAGGAGGAGGAACAGGTTCCTCCAGTCATGTCGGGTTGTTGTGCGTCTCCTTCCATCAGCACGAAGCCCAAAGCAGCTCAGAGCATCAGGATGACGAAGGAGGAAGAATTCATAAATTGTTTTATTAGTCACGCCACAGGTCGTGATGGACAGATGTCTTCTTCTTCTGAATCACACCGAGCAGCTCCACCAACTTCTAACAGGCCACAACAAACCAAGTCCCGTCTTCCCCAGGAAGGATCAGAGGTGACGGAGCGTCAGCGTCGCCTCTATCGTCCTGGCGACCAGCATCGTCCCTCCCTGAGTTGGCTGCCGACCCGCTTGACCGCCTGAGCCACTCAGTCTGTCACTAACTTACTCGCTATCTGTTGCCCTGTAGAGGACGGTCCTTCAACGTCTCAAAACCAAAATCCGGTTCCTGGAGAAAGTCTTCTTCCTCAGGAAACAAGCTCTCATAGCCAGAAACATGGTTGGTCCAGTAGGGAAACTCCTCCTCAGACCAGCAACCACTGTACTCTCTCAGAACCTCCATCAACCTCAGAGGAGAGAAGGAGGAAGCCTTCATCATCAGCTTCCTCACCATCAGAGAGCAGAACCGAGCCGCGTCCTGACAGACCCGAGGACGAGCACCCAGCCCCACACCTTCATCATCCTGAGGGGACAGACGGGGGACAGACGGGGGACCTTCGTCATCCAGAGGGGACAGACGGGGGACCTTCATCATCCAGAGGGGACAGACGGGGGACCTTCGTCATCCTGAGGACCTTCGTCATCCTGAGGGGACAGACGGAGGACTTTCGTCATCCTGAGGGGACAGACAGGGGACCTTCGTCATCCTGAGGATCTTCATCATCCTGAGGGGACGGATGGTGGACCTTCATCATCTTGAGGGGACAGACGTGGGACCTTCATCATCCTGAGGGGACAGACGGGGGACCTTCATCATCCTAAGCGGACAGATGGGGGACCTTCATCATCCTGAGGACCGGGAGGAACTTTGTCCTCCAGCACCACTGGGAGGAACTTTGTCCACCAGCACCACTGGGAGGAACCTGGGCCTCCAGCACCACCGGGAGGAACTTTAGCCTCCAGCACCACCGGGAGGAACTTTAGCCTCCAGCACCACTGGGAGGAACCTGGGCCTCCAGCACCACCGGGAGGAACCTTGGCCTCCAGCACCACCGGGAGGAACTTTAGCCTCCAGCACCACTGGGAGGAACCTGGGCCTCTTGCACCACTGGGAGGAACCTTGGTCTTGTTGTTAGGACGTCCAAATTACTCATTAAAAACCTGCAGCTGATCCAAAATGCTGCAGCAAGAGTACTGACAGGATTTCGCAAGAGAGATCATATTTCTCCAGTTTTAGCTTCTCTTCACTGGCTTCCTGTGAAATCAAGAATAGAATTTAAAATGATCTTGATGACTTATAGAACCACATCATCCTGATAGATATTATAGAACCACCTCATCCTGATAGATATTATAGAACCATATCATCCTGACAGAGATCTTATAGAACCACATCATCCTGACAGATCTTATAGAACCATATCATCCTGACAGATCTTATAGAACCACATCATCCTGAAAGAGATCTTATAGAACCACATCATCCTGATATATCTTATAGAACCACATCATCCTGATAGATCTTATAGAACCACATCATCCTGATATATCTTATAGAACCACATCATCCTGAAAGAGATCTTATAGAACCACATCATCCTGAAAGAGATCTTATAGAACCACATCATCCTGACAGATCTTATAGAACCACATCATCCTGACAGATCTTACAGAACCATATCATCCTGACAGATCTTATAGAACCACATCATCCTGACAGATCTTATAGAACCACATCATCCTGACAGATCTTACAGAACCACATCATCCTGATAGATCTTACAGAACCATATCATCCTGACAGAGATCTTATAGAACCACATCATCCTGACAGATCTTACAGAACCATATCATCCTGACAGATCTTACAGAACCATATCATTCTGACAGAGATCTTATAGAACCACATCATCCTGACAGATCTTATAGAACCACATCATCCTGACAGATCTTACAGAACCACATCATCCTGATAGATCTTACAGAACCATATCATCCTGACAGAGATCTTATAGAACCACATCATCCTGACAGATCTTATAGAACCACATCATCCTGTTATATCTTATAGAACCACATCATCCTGATAGATCTTATAGAACCACATCATCCTGATATATCTTATAGAACCACATCATCCTGAAAGAGATCTTATAGAACCACATCATCCTGAAAGAGATCTTATAGAACCATATCATCCTGACAGATCTTATAGAACCACATCATCCTGACAGATCTTATAGAACCACATCATCCTGACAGATCTTACAGAACCATATCATCCTGACAGATCTTACAGAACCATATCATCCTGACAGATCTGATAGAACCACATCATCCTGATAGATATTATAGAACCACATCATCCTGACAGATCTAATAGAACCACATCATCCTGATATATCTTATAGAACCACATCATCCTGACAGATCTTATAGAACCACATCATCTTGACAGATCTTATAGAACACATCATCCTGATATATCTTATAGAACCACATCATCTTGACAGATCTTATAGAACCACATCATCCTGAAAGAGATCTTATAGAACCATATCATCCTGACAGATCTTATAGAACCACATCATCCTGACAGATCTTATAGAACCACATCATCCTGACAGATCTTACAGAACCATATCATCCTGACAGATCTTACAGAACCATATCATCCTGACAGATCTGATAGAACCACATCATCCTGACAGATCTTACAGAACCACATCATCCTGACAGATCTTATAGAACCACATCATCCTGACAGATCTTACAGAACCACATCATCCTGAAAGAGATCTTTTCTCTCAGTCTACTTGTGGTTCCCAGAGTTTCCAAAAGTGGAATGGGAGGCGGAGCTTCAGTTTTCAGGCTCCCAGTTTGTGTTCAGGAGCAGAAACCCTCTCTAGCTTTAAAGTCAGACTCAAAACGTTCCTTTTTGATAAAGTTTATAGTTGAGCTGCTCAGGTGAACCTGAACGATCCTGTAGTGATGCTGTTATAGACCAAGGCTGCTGGGGGACCTCCCATGATGCACTGGGCTTCTTTCCTCTCAGTCTTTCACTCTCTAGAACTCATATCTCACCATCACATCTCATTAACTTCACTCTTTTTCTCTCCCATAGTTTCTTCTTATTATCTGTTGTCTCCATTCAGTTCCTTCACTCGTGTAGTTTCTGTTCTTTCTTTTCCAGATGTCCCGTCATGGAGCTGCATGTCTCTGCTCTGTGATTGTCGTCTCCACCAACAGTTCTTCTCTTCTATCTCTATGCTGTCCTTTTCTCTCTCTGCTCTCCTCTCACCCCAACCGGTCGAGGCAGATGGCCGCCCACCTCTGAGCCTGGTTCTGTTAACAGATGCTCCGCCCACCTCTGAGCCTGGTTCTGTTAACAGATGCTCCGCCCACCTCTGAGCCTGGTTCTGTTAACAGATGCTCCGCCCACCTCTGATCCTGGTTCTGTTAACAGATGCTCCGCCCACCTCTGAGCCTGGTTCTGTTAACAGATGCTCCGCCCACCTCTGATCCTGGTTCTGTTAACAGATGCTCCGCCCACATCTGATCCTGGTTCTGTTAACAGATGTTCTCCACCTCTGATCCTGGTTCTGTTAACAGATGCTCCGCCCACCTCTGATCCTGGTTCTGTTAACAGATGCTCCACCCACATCTGATCCTGGTTCTGTTAACAGATGTTCTCCACCTCTGATCCTGGTTCTGTTAACAGATGCTCCGCCCACCTCTGATCCCGGTTCTGTTAACAGATGCTCCGCCCACCTCTGATCCTGGTTCTGTTAACAGATGTTCTCCACCTCTGATCCTGGTTCTGTTAACAGATGCTCCGCCCACCTCTGATCCCGGTTCTGTTAACAGATGCTCCGCCCACCTCTGATCCCGGTTCTGTTAACAGACGCTCCTCCCACCTCTGATCCCGGTTCTGTTAACAGACGCTCCTCCCACCTCTGATCCCGGTTCTGTTAACAGATGCTCCTCCCACCTCTGATCCCGGTTCTGTTAACAGATGCTCCGCCCACCTCTGATCCCGGTTCTGTTAACAGATGCTCCTCCCACCTCTGATCCCGGTTCTGTTAACAGATGCTCCTCCCACCTCTGATCCTGGTTCTGTTAACAGATGCTCCGCCCACCTCTGATCCTGGTTCTATTAACAGATGCTCCGCCCACCTCTGATCCTGGTTCTGTTAACAGATGCTCCTCCCACCTCTGATCCTGGTTCTGTTAACAGATGCTCCTCCCACCTCTGATCCTGGTTCTGTTAACAGATGCTCCTCCCACCTCTGATCCCGGTTCTGTTAACAGATGCTCCGCCCACCTCTGATCCCGGTTCTGTTAACAGATGCTCCTCCCACCTCTGATCCTGGTTCTGTTAACAGATGCTCCGCCCACCTCTGATCCTGGTTCTGTTAGCAGATGCTCCTCCCACCTCTGATCCTGGCTCTGTTGGAGGTTTTTCTCCCTTAAAGAGGAGGTTTTTTTTCCCTCCTAGCTGATGTGGGAATTGTTGAATTGTTGAATAGTAGAAATGGTAGACGTTATATTTTCCCATCAGCTCCATCCACTACAGAACGGTCAGGACAGACTGACAGAGTAACACACACACACTTTCAGACACTGGAATCCATAACATGAATCACAGGTATGTTTACATTTAGAATCATGATATTAAAATTATGTCCAACTGTGAAATGTGTGTTTGTTGGATTTACACAAAATGTCATGCGTAATTACGCACGCTGAACTTGTGGCACCGGCTGAGACACGCAACCAAGTACACACCTTCCGTCCGGACCGGGCATGTCTCCGACCCGCTGCTGCTCCTTTCACTGGTGTCCAACAGAACTTTTCTTCTTCTTCTTTCACTTCTTCACTGGTTTTCTTCAACGAGATCTCTTCCTTCAGATGTTTTCCGGCGTTTACAACCCCCCCCCCCCCCCACCACCACCAAAAAAAAAAATCTAATTTCCACGTTCACGTTTTGCTGCAGGTCGACTCCAAATCCGCGCGCACAGAGAACATGCACAGGTCCGCAGGTCTTTTCTAGCCCACCTCAGCTGTACGTCACCGCTCCGTTTCCACGACTTTAACTGATTGTGCGTGAGATAGATTTTAGAAGCGCATGATACAATTGGTCTTGTGCAGACAGTATGATAATATTTTGTCCCACCGGGCCACCGTCACCTGCAGCCTCTAAGGCTTTCCACACACATTATGGTCGCGTCCGTCCGTTCAAAGTGCAGCTGAGACAAACTGTATCGATGCATCATCTTTATTTTTGGATGATATGAATAAAAATAAAATTAAAAAAACTAACCAAGCCCTTTGAATTGATCATCAATATGTATGCATTAATATGTTCAGATCCATATTTATGTCATAAAGTTATGAACAAATATGAACTAATCACTATATTGCACCACATTAAGATCACTTTCATGTTTCCTGGACTGTTGGAACAGAGCTTGAATTGTTTGGGAAGAAGACACAGCATGATGATAATAATAATAATAATAATAATATAGTGTCAATGAAATCTATCTGTTCACTCATTAATCTCCATTCACTGACAACACACTGAGGCTACGGACCAATCAGAGAGCAGCAGCGCAGGTAGACGAACACCTGTCATCCAAAGAGCCCAACACTAAGCGGGCCAACAGAACTGCACCTCGGACCTTGGTTCAGCTGCTCCTCCGAAAAACTCCCCAGAGACAAACAGCAGCAGAATCACAGGAGCTATATGTTGACGGGGTGAAAGGCATCATGGGAAACTGCAGGAAAACAGCTGGATTCAAAGCTTGATCTTTGGCAAACAACATGATGTGAGAAGCGTCTATAAATATAAAGGAACGGAGAGGAGGTGCTCCGATTGTAACGACATGTCATCAAAGAATCAGTGCATGTTAGTGATTTCTGTCCTCTGGTGGCTCTGATAATGAAACATAAATTATGATGCGAGCAGAGAAGACCTCCTCTGATTGGTGGAGAGAGTAACGATGGAAAACACCGTCAGTGCTGCTGATCGTGGTCCTGGACCGTCTCAGTGTCCCAGCGGCCGCTCGTCGTACGTGCTGTACCTCTTCACGTGGATCCGCCGGACGCCCGAGGCTCCCCCTCCCCCATCCTCCTCCTCGCTGTGAGAGCTGCAGCTGTTGTAGCTGCAGCTGTTGTAGCTGCGCCGCGTGGCCTCCAGCAGGGAGGTGTCAGGCGGCGGCATCGTCTCGTACAGCAGAGTGTTCAGTGTCTCCTCGTAGATACGAGCTTCAGGAAACTCCACCTGAGGAACGACACAAACACACCAAGTTAACGACATCCATCAGACCTGTAGAAACCTCCAAACAACGGCTGCACAGCCTCTTCATGAACATCAAAAACAGAAGCTTTGGGACCACTAGAGGGAGTCAGACACAACAGAGAACAACAAACACAGCACAGAACAACAACAAAACAAAAAACAACAACAAACAACACAGAACAACAACAAACAGCACAGGCCAACGTAAAACAACAACGCTGTCTGAACCCAAGGAAAACAAAATATCTGGAGGGAAACAAATGAGGAAATCATATTAAAGTAAAATGATGAAAATAATCCCCAACTCACAAATAGATAAAGACAATAAACTAAAGATATTTGAAACACTGGGAAACTGAAATCGAATCCATACATGATCTACGATGCCACAATTTACTAGACAGAAAATTTAAATGAGCAAAAATATGACCCAAACAAAACATCTCAGAAAAGACTCAATATAGAATCAGTGATTATTATTCTATAAACAAATCACTATGAAAGAAGCAGCCGCTTTGTGTCACTTTCAGTTCAGTTCAGCCCCCCCCCCCCCCTCCTCCTCCCCACCTTGGTCTGCTTCTTCTCCGTGGCGTAGAAGATGGAGGTGCAGCACACCTCGGCCAGCTTACGGCCCTGACCGTAGAAGGACCAGCAGCAGATCTCGTCTCCGATCACGTCTCTGATGAAGAGGACGCGGCCGTTGAAACTCAGCGACAGCCGGTCGAACAGCTCGATGTTCTTCAGCAGGTTGTCATCAGAGTTACTGCGGAGAAAGAAAAGAGCTTCGTCATCTCCTCGCTGGGCTCTGTCAGACGGGACGTTTCCCCTCAGAGTCCATGGAGGACATCATCTCTGTCTCACCTGGTGTACGAGTACTTGTTGTTGCTCCTGTTGTACACCAGCTTCACCACTGGCTGTCAGAGGGGACAACGACATATCACGAGTTTATATCTGCAGGAATCCACAAACACCACAACCACAGAGCATCATGAAGAACAAAGAACACTCAGAGACGTTTCACTGATGATCTCTGGTAGAAACGTAGCAGAGGACATCAGAGACGTCCGGTCCACTCAGAGACATCCTGCTCATCCAGCAGGTGAAACTCATTTCTGACTGTGTGTGACCTCTGCTGTGACCTGTCTCTGTGTGTGTGTGTGTGTGTGTGTTACCTTGGTGGAGGACTGGATGAGTCGGTCCTCTTCTTTGCTGGAGGTGACCACAGGTATGACACACAGGGGCTGCTCCTTGTTGCCCTGTCAGTCATGTAGAGAACACACACACACACACACACACACACACACACACACACACACACACACACACACACACACAGACGTCATCACTGCCCGCTCACTCTGTCTCTCAACTAAACTAAACTAAACTAGTCTACTGAAGGTCTAGTGACCTCTAGTGGTGATGGTGACATATTGTTTCATCTGTCTGATCCTGAGTTGCTGTCTTAACTTCGTTGGCCTCTTACAATGACAATAAACATCCTCATGATTTGTCAATAAGTTCTACTGCTCTCCTTCTGGATGAACATTCAGCAACATCGTTGAGACATTGAACGCATCGCGGACAGAGAGCAGCGAGAACCTGTGAGGAGGTTGTCCGTGATCAGCGTCACCACGGACCTCCGACTGAGCAGAGAGCTTCTCATGTTGTCTTCTGGGGAACAGAAAGACGTCGCAGGGAGTCAGATCTGATGAGTCGAGCGGTGAGGAGCTACGATCGTGTAAATATCTTTGTTTTCAACGTGCTGTGAGCTGTGAAGCCTGTTGCCGTGGCGACACACTTCAGGTGGAATGTTCCCCTCAGGAGGTCCCAGTAGAACTCGGTGTTGACAGTCTGACTCTGAAACCCAGCTGGTGTCTCCTGAACCTGACGCTTCTTCTTCGGTCTGGGACGGTGAAGCTCCGCCTCTCTTGAAACGTGATGTCACCACAACACCTCGCCCGGCTCGTCGCTTCATCGCCGGAGACTTTCTGGACATTTCAAGGATCTCTGATGACCGTTTACAGAGTTTGACCCAAACTATATAACCTGCTGAAGAACATCATGGATGTTCACGTACCAGCGGTCACGTTAACGTGTTGATCGATTAACATAACTTGGACTACATCTTCAGGAAGGTTCCAGCTGCTCTCCAGCTGCTCAGGTTGAAGCTGCAGGCCGGCGGTGAGGATGTGACTGACCTGCAGGGTGTTCTGGCAGAGGTCCACCAGGCCCTGGATGAGGTAATACTTCGCCTCAGCCAGCAGCTCCTGGACCGCCTGGCGGCCTTTGGGTACGGCGACGGTGCCGTCGCGCAGGAAGCACAGGATGCTGCCGAAGTGCTTCCCACTGCGGTCGATCAGGATCCAACCTGAATGGAGAAAAACTGGAACACATCAGCACGGCACCAAACCAGGAGGGAAAATATCCTGACATGACACGTAAACCTGCCATGAACACATCAGTAAATATGGATCTTATAGTTCCAGAAAACTGCAGAGATGTTCACCTTCTTTATCAGTGAACACTTCCTTCTTCCCGCTGAACATTGCCTTCAGCATAGAGCTCTGCCGGGTCAGAACCTGCAGCGTGCTGTAAAACAGCGTCCCCCCCACGTTGAGCCGGGCGTACTTGTTGCCGAGGCCGACCACTCCTAGGTAGCTGCAGGTCTTGGTCTTGGGACAGGCCAGAGGGGGGGGGAGGGCTGGGATGGCGGATGAGGCAGGCCGGGTCTGGTGCTGGGGCCGACAGCTGTCCCCGGACATGTCCCTCTGGAGGTAGATGACCACCCTGCAGACGGAGGGCCGAGGGTCCCCCGCCGTGGTGACGGCTACTGATGAGGCCGCCACAACCTCTCACAGGTCCAGATCATTCCTGCAGGGACACCAGAGACCAGAAGTGAACCAGGACTGAACCAGAAGTGAACCAGGACTGAACCAAGTGAACCAGGACTGAACCAAGTGAACCAGGACTGAACCAGGACTGAACCAGGACTGAACCAGGACTTCTCAATGATCAGATCAGTGATGATCAGAGTGTTTAACCACCTTCTCATCACTGACCTGGTTCTGCTCCTGTTGACTGGCATGTGTCTGAGCCATTAGACTACATGGAACATACTACATATTACATATTAAAACATGACAGCAGACTGTACCACATGAACAGTTGTTTTCTTGCCTGGTTGTAGCGGTGCTAACAAACATCAACCTCAAACAGCTGGTTTGATTGAATAAGTAGGTGAACAACAGATAAACGAACTTAACCAAAGAACAAGAGGACTTTATTTAACTTAGTGAGCCGGGTCAACAACGTCTGTTTGGATGAACCGAACTCCCTTTGAAAAGTGCCCGATTTTATATCTAAAAAGCTCTAACTGCATAATATAAGTTCAGTAAGTGAGACATGTTCCTGCGGTGACTTGGTCATTGAAACCGAGTTTTCATTGAAACCGAGTCTTCATTAAACCGAGTTTTCATTGAAACCGAGTTTTCATTAAACCGAGTTTTCATTAAACCGAGTCTTCATTAAACCGAGTCTTCATTAAACCGAGTCTTCATTAAACCGAGTCTTCATTAAACCGAGTTTTCATTAAACCGAGTCTTCATTAAACCGAGTCTTCATTAAACCGAGTTTTCATTAAACCGAGTCTTCATTGAAACGAGTTTTCATTGAAACGAGTTTTCATTGAAACGAGTTTTCATTAAACCGGGTTTTAATTTAAACCGGGTTTTAATTGAACCGAGTTTTCATTTAAACCGGGTTTTAATTAAACCGGGTTTTAATTAAACCGGGTTTTATTTTAAAACGGGTTTTAATTGAACCGGGTTTTTAATTGAACCGAGTTTTAATTAAACCGGGTTTTAATTAAACCGGGTTTTAATTGAACCGAGTTTTAATTGAACCGAGTTTTCATTTAAACCGGGTTTTATTTTAAACCGGGTTTTAATTGAACCGGGTTTTAATTGAACCGAGTTTTAATTGAACCGGGTTTTAATTGAACCGGGTTTTTAATTAAACCGGGTTTTAATTGAACCGGGTTTTTAATTAAACCGGGTTTTAATTGAACCGGGTTTTTAATTAAACCGGGTTTTAATTGAACCGGGTTTTTAATTAAACCGGGTTTTAATTGAACGCTGATCTTTCTGTCTCCGCTGCTTCCTACGTGGTGTGTTTTGCTAACGTTAGCTCACGTTGAGTCGGGTGTTCAAACTTTCTGTCCAACACGGAAAGACGAACAACTCCGACAGTTTAAATGAGTTGTGTTGTTTTGGTGTTTAATACATCCTCAATTCGTAAAACCAATAACATTCGAAAACGTTTTTGTTTTTGTTAAGTTCCGCAGATATGAACGTTCTACTAAACACAAGTCACCTTAAATTGCCAGATTTGTGAACGGAGTACGGAACGTGTCCTCCAACAGGAACACCGTCAGGAACACCGTCAGGCTGGTACTTACCGACCGACCTCGTGACGTCAGATCACCGCACACCGGCGGTTTACTTTGCCTTTATCGTCCGGGAGACAGAAAATCACAACAAATCTGGAGTTATAAAAAATTATAAAAAGTTCAACTCTGCCACACTGCGTCTTCTTCTTCTTCTTCTTCTTCTTCTTCTTCTCATGACATTATAGGAGCGCGCTGCAGCGGAGGCCGAACGCTGCCCTCTGGCGTCAGAAAATTAAACGAAAAAGAAAATACAAAATGTAAGATATAAAACAAGAAAATAATTCTATTACAATTAATAACAACAGTTAAGTAAAAAACAGAAAATGGAAATGGGTTTTAAGACGAGATTTTAAAAGAATAGTGAATATCCCAGTGTGAGAGCTCCATCAGCTGGAGACAGCAGGGTCAGATGGAAGCCATTTCTGCTGATGAATAAAAAAAGAGACATAATGACTTAGTATCTGAAAATATTAATCTCAAAATAATTTCTCAAAACAATATTTATCTCATTTTTATAGATCACGCCTTTAGATTTCTATGGTTTTCTTTCACTAAATAACACTTAGGAAGCACTTGTGGAAAATTATTTGCGTTAGCTTTGCACATAAACTATGATTCCAGTTATATTCTATTGTTTTTTACTCTGATATACAGTCTTTGACAGATAGTAGTGACCCAGGTCAAATTGGTTTCCACCTTTGTCTCAGAAAAATTGACAAAATCTTGCATGTCTTGATAAAAACCCACAAGTTTTTTTCTCTCCCTTTTTTAAAAAAAAAAACTATTTTATTGGAACTTACAGAAGGTTATAAATCTATATATATTACAAATTTCAACATTATAGTTTAAAACTGGGGGACAAATATCTTTACACAGTACAAGTTACAGTTTTAGTTGCTTTTTGTTTGAGTAATGAATGCAATAAATGTATTTTTTTTTTTAATTTTTGCTGAAGGCAATGAAGCAGTTTCTTACCAGTATTTATTTTTTGATAAAAATATGTAATATTTTACATTTATGAATATGCAATGTGGCCAATGTGATACGATTCATCCGTTTTGTACATTAGACTAAATATTACGGTAATAAATCGCATTTCCGTTTCACTTTCAAGGTAAATGCTCCTTATCAAACTCAGAGGACTGAAGACAGCAAACACCACTGAACACCTCCCTGTGACGTCAGTGACCCCCCCCCCCCCCCACACACACACACACACAGCAGCGTCCGGTTGCCCTGGCAGCGGGAGGAGGGGGCGGAGCTCCGGCTGCTGGTTGCGTCGCCCTGCCACATCGTCACAACACGGAGCCGTCCGCCTCGGGGAGATAGCGGATTAAAGAGGTAAACTCCACCGTCCCTCCGGTCTCATACGGTACGTTAACACAGCCAGCCGGTCGGAGGACCTCCAGCAGCCGTAAAGAGCCTCCGGTGTCCGTTCAGGACGCTTCGGTGAGCAGGCTAGCGGAATGTCGCTAACTAGCTAAGTTATTCCAAGTAGCTAACTAATTTAGCACGATAGCTAACAGCTGTTATGTTGGTGCACGAGGAGCGTTTTATCTGGTCCTATGTCTACTCCGTGAGGACACGAAGTCCAGGTGAGGACACGAAGTCCAGGTGAGGAAGTCCAGGTGAGGACACGAAGTCCAGGTGAGGACACGAAGTCCAGGTGAGGACACGAAGTCCAGGTGAGGAAGTCCAGGTGAGGAAGTCCAGGTGAGGACACGAAGTCCAGGTGAGGAAGTCCAGGTGAGGACACGAAGTCCAGGTGTTGCTATGAGACGTTGCAGTAGGAGAAGCTGAAGTTCATCTTCATGTATGAACTGAAGCTACGCAGATATTTAGTTAAAGATATCTAGTTAAAGATATTTAGTTAAAGATATTTAGTTAAAGATATTTAGTTAGATATTTAGTTAAAGATATCTAGTTAAAGATATTTAGTTAGATATTTAGTTAAAGATATCTAGTTAAAGATATTTAGTTAAAGATATTTAGTTAGATATTTAGTTAAAGATATCTAGTTAAAGATATCTAGTTAAAGATATTTAGTTAGATATTTAGTTAGATATTTAGTTAAAGATATCTAGTTAAAGATATCTAGTTAAAGATATTTAGTTAGATATTTAGTTAGATATTTAGTTAAAGATATCTAGTTAGATATTTAGTTAAAGATATCTAGTTAAAGATATCTAGTTAAAGATATTTAGTTAGATATTTAGTTAGATATTTAGTTAAAGATATTTAGTTAGATATTTAGTTAAAGATATTTAGTTAAAGATATTTAGTTAAAGATATTTAGTTAAAGATATTTAGTTAGATATTTAGTTAAAGATATCTAGTTAAAGATATTTAGTTAGATATTTAGTTAAAGATATCTAGTTAAAGATATTTAGTTAAAGATATTTAGTTAGATATTTAGTTAAAGATATCTAGTTAAAGATATCTAGTTAGATATTTAGTTAAAGATATCTAGTTAAAGATATCTAGTTAAAGATATTTAGTTAGATATCTAGTTAAAGATATCTAGT
>NW_027185391.1:825186-970186 GCF_022577435.1 Embiotoca jacksoni
CCTGGAAGCTACGAACACTTCTTTCCAGTAAAATCCACGGACTGGCCCTTTAAGACGACATGTTAAACAGCTGAAGTGAAGAACAGCGTGATGTGTGTTTTTATTCCAACCTGCAGGTTTAAGAGGTCTCTAACATGTTGTGGATATATGAGGTGTTGTAGTGGAGATCTGTTCATGTCTACATGTGTAACTGATGCTCAGTAACAGGTTGATGATGGAGAATAAATTTAATGAAAAAGTATTTACATTTCTATGATTTAATGTGGTATGACCGTGGGTCCGTTACCTGTGAGGTGTTCTTCTCATCACAACCCCACAACACTGAGAACCAAAGAGCCCCCGACCCCCATCAGGGGCTCCACCTGGGACATGCTCACTTCTTCTTGGTATACTGGGAACAACAGGACCATTAAACATTACATGTATATTTACATGCATATCTTTAATTTAAAAAAAAAATCGTCCTTCAGAATTCTTACTTTAGTGAGAATCCAGTCAGCGTCAGCGACGGCTCTTTGGATGATCAACTGTATCCTCTCAGGGTCCTCTTCATCTGAGTGGCTGTTGTAACCCTGGAAACACAATAACAAGCACCACCATCATTATCACCATCACCATCATCATCACCATCATCACCACCATCATTACCACCACCATCATCATCATCACCATCATCATCATTATCACCATCATCATCATTATCACCATCACCATCACCATCATCACCACCATCATTACCACCACCATCATCATTATCACCATCATCATCATTATCACCATCACCATCATTATCACCACCATCATTATCATCATCACCATCATCATCACCACCACCACCACCACCATCATTACCACCATCATCATCATCACCACCACCATCACCATCACCACCATCATTATCATCATCACCATCATCATCACCATCACCACCATCATTACCACCACCATCATCATCACCACCACCACCACCACCATCATCACCACCACCATCATCACCACCATCATCATCACCACCACCACCACCACCATCATTACCACCATCATCATCATCACCACCACCATCACCACCACCACCACCATCACCACCACCATCATTACCACCACCACCATCATTACCACCACCACCACCATCATCACCACCACCACCACCATCATCACCACCACCACCACCATCATCACCACCACCATCACCACCACCATCATCATCATCACCACCATCACCACCACCACCACCACCACCACCATCACCACCATCATCATCACCACCATCACTACCACCACCACCATCATTACCACCACCACCACCACCATCATCACCACCATCATCATCATCACCACCATCACCACCACCACCACCACCACCATCATCATCACCACCACCACCATCATCACCACCACCACCACCACCACCATCATCACCACCATCATCATCATCATCATCACCACCATCACCACCACCACCATCATCACTACCACCACCACCATCATTACCACCACCACCATCATCATCACCACCACCACCATCACCATCATCTACCACCATCACCACCACCACCACCACCATCATCATCATCACCACCACCACCATCATCATCATCACCACCACCATCATCATCATCACCACCATCATCACCATCATCGTCACCACCATCATCATCACCATCATCATGACCATCACCATCATCATGACCATCATCACCACCATCATCATCATCACTTTAATCTGTTCCCGTTGTCATGGAGAAATGAAGGAACACATGGCTCGTCAATCAAACACAGTCAAACAGTACCAAGGCTGTCGGCCAATCCCGTCGCTGGAAAATACATCAGAAAACTTCAGGTGTTCCTTCAGTGAGGAAGAGAACAGACCGCCCTCACCTGGTGACCCCAGTGAGCTTTAAGAGGTCAAAGGTCAGTTTGTGTAGAGTGGCGATGACTCATGAATGAGTTGACTGGAAATTTATCTGCAACTATTGTTGTGCAAATCATATTGAGTGCACCGGTGAAACTTTTCAGCACGCTTTTAGTGGGTTTGTTGTCATGTTGGAGAAGCCAGTTGCCATGGCAACACAGTTGAGGTGATTCACAGTGAATGTTCCCCTCAGGAGGTCCCAGTAGAACTCGGTGTTGACAGTCTGACTCTGAAACCCAGCTGGTGTCTCCTGAACCTGACGCTCCTTCTTCGGTCTGGGACGGTGAAGCTCCGCCCCTCTTGAAACGTGATGTCACCACAACACCTCGCCCGGCTCGTCGCTTCATCGCCGGAGACTTTCTGGACATTTCAAGGATCTCTGGTGACCGTTTACAGAGTTTGATATAAATCAGATTTTCCTGCTCCAGTTTCAGGTCCGTGGTGACATCAGCTATTCATGTTGGTCAGGTGACTAAATTTGTACCCAGGTACGAAGGTTAAACCTCTGAACCTCCTGATCGCCCCTCAGATATAAAACCCAGATGAGGTAATGTCCAACCAGGTACCGGTGCACAAGACGACCTCACCTGTCTGATGGCGTGTCGGTAGTGCTGCTGCATCGCTGTGGACGGGAGGAGCCTGCAGCACCTGAGCAGGTACCGATAGAGCTGCACCGGAGTCTGGATCAACTCGGCTCCGAGTAACGGCAGCATCACTTCCTGCTGCGGTCCAACTGCTGCTGATGAAACCAGAGGAAGTGAGTTCAGATCGGTGCCATGACAACCTGACAGCATGACGACATGTCAACAAACACCACCTGAGACAGGCAGGTGTCCTCACAGCTGCACTGACACAGGACATAATAACGTGACGTCATTGAGGAGCACTCAATCTGATCCGAGCAGATATTTCACTTCATGTGAGTAAATGTGTATTTCTTGTATTTCCTGCCTCACATTTAGACATCAGTATGGATTCCTGAAACCAGAAGGAGGCCTCAGCTCCAGCTCATTGATATGTTCCTGTTCCTAAAGTTAGTATTTTGATATTCCAGCACTTTAATGAAAGAAAACAGCTCAAAGCTATAACAGAAGAAAAGCAGTAGATAAAACAGTTCTGCTAAAAGATCCCGATTAGCAGAAACAAAGTTTTATTGTCAAAAATACAAGATACAAACATTTTAACCTTTTATTCTGGTGGAAAAGAAGAAAGCTCCTTTATCCTCATGTGACCCTGTTAGCTTAGTCACATGGTTGTAACCATCGTAGATTAAATGTAGCCTAGCTGGCGAACCAGGACAGACAGCGTTAGTTTCCATGACAACACAGTTGGTCTTACGGTGTCTGTTGGATGTCAGCAGCTCCTCCACATCCGAAACTCCTCCTGGAGTCACTTCATCAAACTCCTCCTGGAGTCACTTCATCAAACTCCTCCTGGAGTCACCATAGACGTTATATACAGCCGGACTCCGGAAGTACGCAGTCCTGCCTCTTCTTCTACGGTGATAATTATGTTAGATAGAAACACTGGCGCCCTCTGCTGCCGGCTCTGTAAACCTAAACACAGCCCATTTTTTACCACTGATGGAGTGACGAAAAGTTATCAATGACTTTTTCTCATAACTTCTGTTTTATGATAGTTTTTAGCTTTTACTCTACGTAACATCCTGCTCCAACCAAACACCTGGAAAAGTTTCAAAAAATTTCCAATTATTTATTTATGGACTTCACTAACATACCTCAGACTGTTTATCAAAGAGTTCGTAGCTTCAGGTCTGTAAAATGGTTCCGATCCAGAAGTGTCTTCAGCTGCAATACCAGCGAGTGCCACTAGAGGTCGGCTCCAAAAAGCCTCCGGCTCCATAGACTCCCATTCAACTTCTCTCATCAAATCCAAAGTGAATAAAATGTGTCCATCAGTTATCTCGGTGTTGTTAGCTAAAGTCACTCCTTCTTATTAGTTTTCTGGAGGTCCATCTGAAAATAATCCCTCATTCATTAGAAAAGAAGATTCAAGAAGACCTGTTTTTGGGGGCGTGTCTGTTTGATTGGACCTCTCTTCAGCATCATGCTCAGTATTTTGCTCGTGTGTTTGTAATTGTGTCCTGAAACATAAATAAATATATAAATATATCTGAACTAGTGTGACTGTGATCGCAGAGATGATGCCGTCTGCAGGTGTGACCCCGCCCCTGTGTTGGTCTCTCTCCCTCAGGTACGGCTTTGAAGGCGTGATCCTGTCCATCTACGGCATGAACCGCTCTGAGCTGGAGTGTCCAGGGAAGGTGTGCAAGTTCCAGCAGCCCGAGGAGGTTCTGCAGCTGCTGGACGTGGAGGACGCCAAGCTCTACGTCGACTTCATCGTCCTGGGGGTCTTTTTCATCCTCCTGCGACTGGCCACTTACCTCGTCCTGCGCTACAAGGTCAAGTCCGAGAGATAGTTTCCCTCCCGGCCCGTTCAAGTCGTCCCAGAACTTGTCCCGTGCACAAAGAACACGTCACGTCATGTGGGGAGTTTGTTTCGTTTCATGTTGCTGCTAAACGGACAGAACACATCCTGACTCTGAGGAGGAGGCGGAGTCATCTCATAACTCATCGTACACCTGTTTTACCTCATCAAGATCGGTCAGATCCACCGCTGGCTCCTCCCCCAGCTCGTCCAAATATGGTCACTTCCTGCTCCAAACCGCTCCGAACTAGCAAAGATGGTGACGGACAGAATCTGAACTGGAGGATTCATAACGTTCACAAACCAACGATGACATCACTGATGGATGATGACATCACTGATGGATGATGACATCTCTGATGGATGATGACATCACTGATGGCATCGCTGATTATCATATATGCAACTGCTTAGTTATATTTTCAGTCGATTTTATATCCCAATATGAAGGTGGAGAAATAAAATTGTCGTGGACAAATACTGAACCAATTATTTATTTTTAATTTGATTTCAGATTAAAGGTCCAGCGCTGCTCTCACATTCAGAGGTCAGTTGTGTCCGTTTCCTTCACTCAGCTGTGCTTCTTCATGTTCACATGTTCAGTAGGAGAGAGTCTGGGAAGTTTCAGCAGGCGTGATGGAGACGTCACTACAAACTCAGCACAAATAGAACAACTCGAGAGCTGAATAGACCTGAATAGACGGATCAATTCAGCCATTATGAAACATGACAGCAGAGGTCCTCTCTGTCCTCTCAGAGCCTCCATGAGAGCTTCATGTTGTACTTAGTGGTGACGCTGTGAGGAGGCAGAGCAGCAGGATGGGGGGGATGGATAAGCACTTCCTCAGGACGAAGCACACGGCTGGTTTAAGAAAGTTAGATCTGCTGCTCCTGACTGGTCTTACTGGACGATGGAAGGACTACTTTGGAGAACTCGTGGACCTGACTGAGGATGAAACCTGAGAGGAAATCTGATATCTGAGACTCACTGACGGGTGGATCGGTGCTGATCAGGATCTGAGCCTGCAGGTCACCTTCAAACAGCCTGAGATCTGAAGGTTTCCTCCTCAGAGATGGTTGAACACCTCGGAGCTCTGAGGAGGTTGTCGTGTTTTGTCAGGAAGAAACCGGAGTAACTGCATCAGTGGGATGAATGTTTATTGGAATATGAGTTTACATACAGTAGCTGTACAGAACTCCTTTGTTGTGTTCAGACCAAACGCAGAGTGACTGGTCGTCTCGTTACTGACGGCGGCTCCAGTTCGACCGTCTGTAACTGGGAGGATTCGCTGTGCGTTTGTTCTGAACGCAGCAGGACAGTGTTAGCTCTTAACATATGTTTCAACAGAGAAGAAATTAATCACAAAAAATAACACACAGTAAATAAAATATGAACATACTTCCAGTCCTGTTGAATTCTCTTTGGTTGCTCTCAGTATCCTGCTGATGTACATCACGTGGTTCAAATAAAGCTCAGATAGCACCAAACATGCTGCAGGAGCATGTTGTGTTCAAGACTGAGTGAAACTGTAATAATACATGAAAACTCGATTAAATACATCATAATAACTGCATATGCATAGAATACTAAAGATAATACAGAACAACATCACATGTTCAAACCATAACAACTTTAACTGCAACTAAGATTTCAAAGATTTTAAAGGTTATATGAATAAATACAGAATTTCTTTCAGCAATCACAGCAGAACTTCATTTACAACTATTAACGTGCAAAAAACGTGATTTACTGCAGCTCAGACGTTTATTTGATTTCACTACGCAGGAAGGAAACGTTCAGTCACATGACAACGAGAATATAAAACCAGAACAAACTGCTCTGCTCAGATGTGACGTGATCTTCAGCGATCAGGAGCATCACGTGTGTTCTCCAGTGCAACAGTTCATCCTCTGGTTGGTTCGGCTTCTATGTAAACACGGTATGTTCTAGAGGGTCCGTTTCACTGGAGAAGGTTCTGCTGCTGCATCCCAGCGCCTCCTTCTGGTCCAACTGTAGAACAGTTGAGGACGTACCACTGTGTGGTGCACAGAGGGAAGTCTTGATGAGGTAAAACAGGTGTACGATGAGTTATGAGATGACTCCGCCTCCTCCTCAGAGTCAGGATGTGTTCTGTCCGTTTAGCAGCAACATGAAACGAAACAAACTCCCCACATGACGTGACGTGTTCTTTGTGCACGGGACAAGTTCTGGGACGACTTGAACGGGCCGGGAGGGAAACTATCTCTCGGACTTGACCTTGTAGCGCAGGACGAGGTAAGTGGCCAGTCGCAGGAGGATGAAAAAGACCCCCAGGACGATGAAGTCGACGTAGAGCTTGGCGTCCTCCACGTCCAGCAGCTGCAGAACCTCCTCGGGCTGCTGGAACTTGCACACCTTCCCTGGACACTCCAGCTCAGAGCGGTTCATGCCGTAGATGGACAGGATCACGCCTTCAAAGCCGTACCTGAGGGAGAGAGACCAACACAGGGGCGGGGTCACACCTGCAGACGGCATCATCTCTGCGATCACAGTCACACTAGTTCAGATATATTTATATATTTATTTATGTTTCAGGACACAATTACAAACACACGAGCAAAATACTGAGCATGATGCTGAAGAGAGGTCCAATCAAACAGACACGCCCCCAAAAACAGGTCTTCTTGAATCTTCTTTTCTAATGAATGAGGGATTATTTTCAGATGGACCTCCAGAAAACTAATAAGAAGGAGTGACTTTAGCTAACAACACCGAGATAACTGATGGACACATTTTATTCACTTTGGATTTGATGAGAGAAGTTGAATGGGAGTCTATGGAGCCGGAGGCTTTTTGGAGCCGACCTCTAGTGGCACTCGCTGGTATTGCAGCTGAAGACACTTCTGGATCAGAACCATTTTTCAGACCTGAAGCTACGAACTCTTTGATAAACAGTCTGTGTTCAGCACTGCAACTTAAACCACTTTTTGATTCCCCAAAATCGACTTTTTTAGATGACAAATTGATGTCATAGTTTTTTTTAACGTAACCAGTTGGTTGATGATGTAATCCACACTGCATCACGTGTTGTTGTTGCTGTGAACTGAAGTGTTGCAGGTTTCTCACCTGACATACGACACGTAGGAGCTCCACTGCAGGTACTTGGGGATCGTGTCGAAGTTGACGAAGAATCCAGAGAACAGCAGCACTGGGATGGCAGTGACCGGCCCAACGAACGTGGCCACCTATGGAGGGAAACCATCCGTCTGACATGTGCAACACAAGCCCAGAGAACACACGTGTGGTGAAAGCTGCGGTACCTGTAGAGAGGTGGAGGCAGCGCCGACCAGCAGGCCCAAGGACTGGGCTACCAGGGCCGTGCAGGTGGACAGGGCGATGAAGAGCAGGTAGCGGGTGGCCTCGGGGGGCTGCTCCGTCATCCAGTACACTATACTGCAGTACATGATGGGGCAGATCACCTGGAAGAACACCTCAATATCAGCTGGAGGGAGAGAAGAGTTCACCCCCAGAGGAAGACATGGCTAACTACAAGGCTAACTACAAGGCTAACTACAAGGCTAACTACAAGGCTAACTACAAGGCTAACAAGGCTAACTACAAGGCTAACAAGGCTAACTACAAGGCTAACAACAAGGCTAACAACAAGGCTAACTACAAGGCTAACTACAAGGCTAACAAGGCTAACTACAAGGCTAACTACAAGGCTAACTACAAGGCTAACAAGGCTAACTACAAGGCTAACTACAAGGCTAACTACAAGGCTAACTACAAGGCTAACAAGGCTAACTACAAGGCTAACTACAAGGCTAACTACAAGGCTAACAAGGCTAACTACAAGGCTAACAACAAGGCTAACAACAAGGCTAACTACAAGGCTAACAAGGCTAACTACAAGGCTAACAAGGCTAACTACAAGGCTAACAACAAGGCTAACAACAAGGCTAACTACAAGGCTAACTACAAGGCTAACTACAAGGCTAACAACAAGGCTAACTACAAGGCTAACTACAAGGCTAACAAGGTTAACTACAAGGCTAACTACAAGGCTAACTACAAGGCTAACAACAAGGCTAACTACAAGGCTAACTACAAGGCTAACAAGGTTAACTACAAGGCTAACTACAAGGCTAACTACAAGGTTAACAACTAACAACAAGGCTAACAACAAGGCTAACTTCAAGGCTAACAACAAGACTAACAGTAACTGTTAACTAAGACAGCTGTAATAAAGGGATATAAAGGATTATTGTTAGTAAAAGACAATAATGATGATATTGACACCTTGTGGATTAAATCGTTAGCAACATGCTAACTGTGAGGATGCTATCGACTTGATAGTCGGTCAGCTGACAGTTGAAGCAGGTGAACTTCATGCTGAGAGGAGGAAGTCTGTTGTGATGTCTCTCTTTATATAAACTTCTCTCGTGCACATGAATGAATTAAAACATGGGAGCGATACAGTAAATCGTGGTCTGGATTTAGTCATTTGTGGGAGGATTTAATGTGTTTTCCCTCTATGGCCCCTCCGGCTCTCCGAATGAAAGACAGCTGATCTGAGTTCCTCTCTGGGCTCCAACCAGTCGGACCTGTCAACACGTTTCTCGACTCATCTGTCGCTCATAGGATGCTTTTGGTTTTTTGTTCTCAAACCTGCCTCCAACAGTGAGGTCAACATCACTGACATCACATTTCTACTGTCCTCTTACACCTCCTGATCTGCCCTGTGATTGGCTGATTGGACCGCTGCATGAGTGAACAGGTGTTCAGGTGTTCCTCATTAACAGCTTAGAGCGAGTAGATAAGTATCTGCACACAACAAGGAATGATCTCCTGTATCTGTCACAAGGACAGATACAGGAGATCGTTCCAGATACAGGAGATCGTTCCAGATACAGGAGATCATTCCTGATACAGGAGATCGTTCCTGATACAGGAGATCGTTCCAGATACAGGAGATCATTCCTGATACAGGAGATCATTCCAGATACATGAGATCATTCCAGATACAGGAGATCGTTCCTGATACAGGAGATCATTCCAGATACATGAGATCGTTCCAGATACAGGAGATCGTTCCAGATACAGGAGATCGTTCCAGATACAGGAGATCATTCCTGATACAGGAGATCGTTCCAGATACAGGAGATCGTTCCAGATACAGGAGATCATTCCTGATACAGGAGATCGTTCCTGATACAGGAGATCGTTCCAGATACAGGAGATCATTCCTGATACAGGAGATCATTCCAGATACATGAGATCATTCCAGATACAGGAGATCGTTCCTGATACAGGAGATCATTCCAGATACAGGAGATCATTCCAGATACAGGAGATCGTTCCAGATACAGGAGATCGTTCCAGATACAGGAGATCATTCCTGATACAGGAGATCATTCCTGCCGGCCGCAATAAGACTGTACAATAACTCACCTCTGGCAAAATCCATCACACAACAATAACACTGTTGTCTGTGTTTCTTGGTTGTTTGTATATAATATATATATAGATATATACTGTACTGTATATACTGTATATACTGTGCATTTTATATTTTATATTTTTTACTGCTATTTTATTGCTTTTCTATTATTCTATTATTATCTTATTGCTTCTGTATGCTGCTGTAGCGAAAATATTTCCCCTCGGGGATTAAAAATACCTTACCTTACCTTACCTAACCTAACCCAACCTAACCTAACCTAACCTAACCTAACCTAACCTAACCTAACCTAACCTAACAAACAAAGTAGAAACACTGTCCCAAACCCTGGCAGTGCCTCTGTCCAACACCGGAGGGCAGTGGTGTGCAGCTGTGCACATGTATGTTACTGCGTGTTCCTCAGCAGTCCAGCTCACCTGGAAGGGGATGTCAGCCATGGTCTTGGCCAGGTAGTAGGCTTTCAGGCTGTACCAGTAGTTGAGATGCTCCCTCAGGAACACAGACATCTCCAGAGGAACTGCAGGATGGAGCAGAAGGTGTTTCCACCCACACGTCAGTATGAACTCGCACATCCCCAGACACCTCTGTGATTGGCCGTATGAAGAATAAACAGAATGTAAACACGTCAACTTCCTGTCGATCATACTCACAGGTTAACACGGTTGGCATGAGTGCTCCGAACATGAGGAAGAGCATAGAGAAGAAGAGAAATCCAGTGTTGTTAAAGACCTTGCTGGCATCATTGCCAATGTTGAGATAGAGCAAACCTATTAACACACCTATGGAGATGTGGGACATCAGTCTGAGGTGGGTCAGAACCTGAGAACAGAACAGCACAGAGGACAACATGCAGGTTCAAACTGCCTGACAGCTCGGTTTAACTTCCAGGTGTCAGTTGTGCTGCTGTGAATGATGTCACCCACCTGGTCCCGACAGATCGTAATCAGAGTTCTCTTGAACAGGATGCAGAACTGGGTCAGAGTGCTGGTGGCAAATGTATGACTCTCTATGTGGCCGGCATCCTGAGGGAAGAGGAAGATCACCATCATCATCACCATCATCATCATCATCATCATCATCACCATCATCATCACCATCATCATCATCATCATCATCACCACCATAACCATCATCACCATCATTACCATCATCATTATCATCATTGTTTTCTGGAGGTCCATCTGAAAATAATCCCTCATTCATTAGAAAAGAAGATTCAAAAAGCCCGATTTTTGGGGGCGTGTCTGTTTGATTGACAGGCCTGTGGTGCAGTCAGGTTACAGCTATCGGTGGGCGGGACGTAGTATCATCAGGTTTCCAATCAGATCGGTCAGATCCACCGCTGGCTCCTCACCCAGCTCGTCCAAATATGGTCACTTCCTGCTCCAAACTGCTCCGAACTAGCAAAGATGGTGACGGACAGAATCTGAACTGGAGGATTCATAATGTTCACAAACCAACGATGACATCACTGATGGTGGATGACGTCACTGATGGTTGCTGGTTGACTTGGAAATAGCTGCAAACTACATATATCCTCTATCCTTTAGTGGGTTGTGGGCGGGCTGGAGGCGGGGCTCATCCTGGACAGGTTGCCAGTCAATCACAGGGCTCTTGCACCATGTTTCATATTAACTACAACAGCTGCATGTCTCTGCTCTGTGATTGTCATCTCCACCAACAGTTCTTTTCTTCTATCTCTATGCTGTCCTTTTCTCTCTCTGCTCTCCTCTTACCCCAACCGGTCGAAGAAGATGCTCCGCCCACCTCTGTGTCTGGTTCTGTTAACAGATGCTCCGCCCACCTCTGATCCCGGTTCTATCGGAGGTTTCTTCCTGTTAAACAGAGTTTTTCTTCCCTCTGTTGGAGGTTTTTCTCCCTTAAAGAGGAGTTTTTTCTTCCTAGCATATGTGGGAATTGTTGAATTGTTGAATTGTTGAATTGTTGGTTTCTCTGTATAATATTATAAAGTCTTGCTTCAAAGACTTTAATGTGTTAAGTGCCATGAAATAACCTGTGTTGTGATTTGGCGCTATATAAATAAAGTTGATTTGAATTGAATTGAACTACCATTACAAAGCTCTGAGAACTTGAGTCTGACACAGCTCAGGATCTTCCATGACAGAAACAGTCTTTGGAGTTTAGTAGAGCGAACATCCCCAAACAAATGAACAAATAACACAATAATTTCCACAAAGTGATTTACGTCATCGTCTACGTACCATGGGGCACTTTGTTGCACACACTGATGGGCCATTAGTGTCGCACTGATTCTTCTTCTCCTCCATTGCACACATCCCACCTTGGACCGCCTCGAACAGCACCGGGTTCAGGTCTCCGTACTCTCCTGAGGCCACTTCAATGACTGGAGCAGAAAGACATGCAGAGGATGAAGGGGGTGCTCATGAGCAGTGAAAAGGTTGAAGCCCAGGACGACCTACTGAAGTCTGCAGGGTTGTGGTAGGTGGGACAGTAGAGGCCCAGAGTCTTCAGGTAGGGGATGAGGTATGGGACGGAGCCTTTGTAGATGCACTGACCCTGGCTGAGGATGTAGAGCTGTGGAGGAACACAGCGGTCAGCGCTGGTGTGTGTCTGCATTAAAAAGATAGTGGGTCATCCATTCATACACACACACCTTGTCAAACATCTCAAACAGTTTGGCGCTGGGCTGGTGGATGGTGCAGATGATGGTGCGTCCTCCCAGGGCCAGTGAACGCATCAGGGACACCACCTGGTAACAGGACACACTGTCCAAGCCGCTGGAGACAGGATGACACACACACACACACACACACGAGTGACCCTGATGTCCTCCATTAAAGATGAGATGTCAGTGTTTGTCATGAATGTGTGATATAATGCTAGCTTAGCTTAGCATAAAAACTGGACACGCGACGTCCCAAGAAACAAAGTCCACCTGCCAGCACATGTAAAACTCATCAGATCCTGTTTACTTAAAGACAAGCTGCAGAACGACATCCAGACTCTCTGCTGGATCTCTGCTGGATCTCTGCTGGTCACCATCATGTTAACCCTTTCCGACCGGAACCAGGACCTGGTTGTGTCTGCTAATAAAAACCCAACCCGTCCCTTCTGCTCAGTGATACGCTGATTAAAATGGAAGCAGCGTTGGAGTTCATTTCTGTTGCATCCAATTTGATAAAGTTGCAGCTGAGAGGTTTTACAACATGTTTCCTAACTTGTGGATCTCTTACAGAGTGAATTTCTTCTCTCAGGAGGAAAATTTTAAAAACTGCCCTTTGATGGTTTAAGTTCAGTGATAGATGTTCTGTTAATATTTGGGTTCCAACAGTTGAGGCGGGACCGTGTTGAACAGATCCAGACTCACTACTCCGAAGACCTGCGGCTTATTAAGCTTCAACCGATCAGTACTGATCACCATGTGTCTGCTGAGACTCAACCACCATAATTGGAACCACTATAATGTTATAATGCTTAGCCACGCCCACTGGCCTCTGATTGGTCCGCCCTTCAACAGGGTTTCCAGACTATATTTACATCAAAGACCAAGCTGGCTACCAAAATGGACCTTTAAAGCAGAGGTGTCCACACTTTTCTGGCTCAACGTGATCTACCCCAAAAAAAAAGAATAAATTCCATTGCTAGCCAACACAGGGACACTCAGGGTATCTGCCCCGGGGTTTGCGTGCTAATAACTCGGCACGTTATTTTTAAACAAAGTGGACTGTAGTGTCGGCTCTATGTCGGAGACAGTACAGAAGTCAGTTGTGATTTGGAAGTTGAAAACGTTTTGTTGAACAGAGAAACAATGAGAATCATCAGAAAAGGAAATTATTTTTTAATATGCAGCATGTTGTGAAGCGATCGGGACTTCAGACGTGCTTCAAACAAGAGTAGCAGGTCTGGAGATGGAGGCGGAGCTAAATGCAGAGTGTAACAGTTATTAAATCTGATGCAATGCTTCGTTACACAGACGAGGCTCTGACAGCTGGAAAGCAGTTTCATGGGATGTCTCATACTTTTCTCTGTGAGGAAGAGTTCAGTTTGATTTTTGGAACGAAGTGCGATCGACCAACAAACATGTTGAGGTCGACCTCCTGGGACCACCTGCTGTGAAGGCTCATATCATCACACAGCAACTGGCCACAAACACCAAGAGACCTGATCATTCATGTAGAAAACAAGTCAAACATTCAGGCAGGTTATCCACACCACCGGGGTCAAAGTTCATCCAGAAAGATGGTGTGTATTAAATTAATAAATGTAATATTACAACAAAACATATCTGATCCTCTGACTGCTTTTTGTCGTCCCGTCAGACTAAATAAAACTTCATCATGACATAGCGTATCGAGTTCTCATGACCTCGCTGGCCTTTTCAGGAGGCTGAGGTCATTGTGAGGTCATTGAGGTGATTGTGAGGTCATTGTGAGGTCCTTGTGGGGTCATTGTGGGGTAATTGTGAGGTCATTGTGGGGTCATTGTGGGGTAATTGTGGGGTCATTGTGAGGTGATTGTGAGGTTATTGTGTGGTCATTGAGGTCATTGTGGGGTCATTGTGAGGTCATTGTGGGGTAATTGTGAGGTCATTGTGAGGTCATTGTGGGGTCATTGTGAGGTCATTGTGGGGTAATTGTGGGGTCATTGTGAGGTGATTGTGAGGTCATTGTGGGGTCATTGTGAGGTGATTGTGGGGTAATTGTGAGGTCATTGTGAGGTCATTGTGGGGTCATTGTGAGGTCATTGTGGGGTAATTGTGAGGTCATTGTGAGGTCATTGTGAGGTCATTGTGGGGTCATTGTGGGGTCATTGTGAGGTCATTGTGGGGTAATTGTGGGGTCATTGTGAGGTGATTGTGAGGTTATTGTGTGGTCATTGAGGTCATTGTGGGGTCATTGTGAGGTCATTGTGGGGTAATTGTGAGGTCATTGTGAGGTCATTGTGGGGTCATTGTGAGGTCATTGTGAGGTCATTGTGAGGTCATTGTGAGGTCATTGTGGGGTCATTGTGAGGTCATTGTGGGGTAATTGTGGGGTCATTGTGAGGTGATTGTGAGGTTATTGTGTGGTCATTGAGGTCATTGTGGGGTCATTGTGAGGTCATTGTGGGGTAATTGTGAGGTCATTGTGAGGTCATTGTGGGGTCATTGTGAGGTCATTGTGGGGTAATTGTGAGGTCATTGTGAGGTCATTGTGAGGTCATTGTGGGGTCATTGTGAGGTGATTGTGGGGTAATTGTGAGGTCATTGTTAGGTCGTCCATCTGAGGAACCTCATTGTTTTTCCTCCCTTTGCCGGATGCCCCGGGCAGCAGCGCTCCGACTGCCCGTCCACACCAGATGGCACAACAATGATGAAGAGTATAATTGCACCATATGCCCGCCTGTCAGAAGACTCATTATAACGATGCAGCCAGATGTTCTGTCTGGACCCAGTCTGCCTTTGGGTCGCCTGCAATTTGGACTTTTGTGTAACAAAAAAAAAATTATAAATTTCAAATCCCAAAGTTCATATTCAAAGGTCACTAAACGTTGAAAAGTAGGTTGTTGGTGGAAATTACAGTGCATCCGGAAAGTATTCACAGCACTTCACTTTTTCCACATTTTGTTATATTATAGATTTATTCCAAAATGGATTAAATTCATTTTTTCCCCTCAAAATTCTACACACAATACCCCATAATGACGTGAAATACATTTTTTTGAAATTTTTGCAAATCTATTAAAAATCAAAAACGAAAAAAAAAAAAAAAAAAAAAATCATATGTACATAAGTATTCACAGCCTTTGCCATTACACTCAACATTGAGCTCAGGTGCATCCTGTTTCCACTGATCATCCTTGAGATGTTTCTACAACTTGATTGGAGTCCACCTGGTAAATTCAGTTGATTGGACATGATTTGGAAAGACACACACCGTCTATATAAGGTCCCACAGTTGACATGTCAGAGCACAAACCAAGACATGAAGTCCAAAGAATCATCTGTAGACCTCCGAGACAGGATTGTATGGAGGCACAGATCTGGGGAAGAGTACAGAAACATTTCTGCAGCATTGAAGGTCCCAATGAGCACAGTGGCCTCCATCATCTGTAAATGGAAGAAGTTTGAACCACCAGGACTCTTCCTAGAGTCGGCCGCCCGGCCAAACTGAGCGATCAGGGGAGAAGGGCCTTAGTCAGGGAGGTGACCAAGAACCCGATGGTCACTCTGACAGAGCTCCAACATTGCTCTGTGAAGAGAGGAGAACCTTCCAGAAGGACAACCATCTCTGCAGCACTCCACCAAGCAGGCCTGTATGGTAGAGTGGCCAGACAGAAGACACTCCTCAGTAAAAGGCACATGACAGCCCACCTGGAGTTTACCAAAAGGCACCTGAAGGACTGTCAGACCAGGAGAAACTAAATTCTCTGGTCTGATGAAACAAAGATTGAACTCTTTGGCCTGAATGCCAAGCGTCATGTTTGGAGGAAACCAGGCACCGCTCATCACCTGGCCAACACCATCTCTACAGTGAAGCATGGTGGTGGCAGCATCATGCTGTGGGGATGTTTTTCAGCGGCAGGAACTGGGAGACTAGTCAGGATGGAGGGAAAGATGAATGCAGCGATGTACAGAGACATCCTTGATGAAAACCTTCTCCAGAGCGCTCTGGACCTCAGACTGGGGCGAAGGTTCATCTTCCAACAGGACAACGACCCGAAGCACACAGCAGAGATAACAAAGGAATGTCTTCGGGACAACTCTGTGAATGTCTTTGAGAGGCCCAGGCAGAGCCCAGACTTGAACCCGATTGAACATCTCTGGAGAGATCTGAAGATGTCTGAGCACCGACGCTCCTCATCCAACCTGATGGAGCTTGAGAGGTCCTGCAAAGAAGAATGGGAGAAACTGCCCAAGAATAGGAGCCAAGCTTGTAGCATCATACTCAAAAAGACTTGAGGCTGTAATTTCTGCCAAAGGTGCTTCAACAAACTATTGAGCAAAGGCTGTGAATACTTATGTACGTGTTATATTTTCCTTCTTTATTTTTAATAGATTTGCAAACATTTTAAACAAACTATTTTCACTTTGTCATTATGGGATATTGCGTGTAGAATTTTGAGGGAAAAAAATGAATTTAATCCATTTTGGAATAAAGCTGTAACATAACAAAATGTGTAAAAAGTGAAGCGCTGTGAATACTTTCCGAATGCACTATATAAAACTAGAAAAACCTGTTTCCTTTGAACGCACCAGCAGTCTATAATATTCGATTGGACATCATTTAAATGTGATATTTTCTCAGTGAGTCTAAACTCTACATTTCCCCTCCGGCAGCTCGTCAGCGTGTCTCACCTGGTGGGTTCATCGAAGAACATGACAGGAGGGTTGTTGACCAGCTCCAGGGCGATGGCCAGACGTTTACACTGACCTCCCGACAGCGAGCTGGTGCGAGTGTGAGCGCAATCGAGAAGACCTAAAGCCGTCAGGATCTCGTTCACCTGTACAGGTGAGGGGAGAGAGAGAACAGACGGATGGCGTCAGGCTGTCTGAAATAAAGACAGACATGTCCTGTCAGTTTTACCTGTAATAATTAACCACTGTGTCTTGCAGCTGAGAACAAAATCATAAAGTGTGTGAGAGCCAATTTAAAGGAGTCGTGCTGCAGGCTACAGAACCAAAACAGCAAACTAAAATAAGCTAAAAGCCTATGTAGAGCTGAAAAGAACTGCAGAGTTGGAATTTCCTGTTTTTCATGGTGTTTATTATATTGTTAGACTTTTCATTTTATTACGTGCTACAGCTTTGACAGGAAGTGAAGGTGGGAGAATGACGTCACCTGTCGGTTCGTGAACTGAAGCCTCGAGTTCAGATTTTGGCCGTCGCCATCTTAGTATATCGGAGCCAGACGTGACCATGAACAGACCAGTTGGGGAGGAGTGAGGGGCGGAGCCGACACTATACCCACCCACCTATAGCAGAAACCTGACTTCACCACAGACTGTTTCTAAAAGAGTTCGTAGCTTCAGGTCTGTAAAATGGTTCTGATCCAGAAGTGTCTTCAGCTGCAATACCAGCGAGTGCCACTAGAGGTCGGCTCCAAAAAGCCTCCGGCTCCATAGACTCCCATTCAACTTCTCTCATCAAATCCAAAGTGAATAAAATGTGTCCATCAGTTATCTCGGTGTTGTTAGCTAAAGTCACTCCTTCTTATTAGTTTTCTGGAGGTCCATCTGAAAATAATCCCTCATTCATTAGAAAAGAAGATTCAAGAAGACCTGTTTTTGGGGGCGTGTCTGTTTGATTGACAGGCCTGTTATGAAGCCTCCAGTTCTTTCCTGACTGCACTGGCCGGAAAGAACTGGAGGCTTCATAACATTCACAAACCAACAGGTGACGTCACTGTTGGTTGCCGCTTGACTGCATCACAGGCCTGTTAATCAAAAAGACACGCCCCCAAATATACCTCTCTTTGAGGCCTAATACCTAATTAATGATGGAATTAGATGAATTTTATCAAATGACACATCATGAATTGTGGGGAAAAAAAGGCATTGACTTTGTATTTCAGGAGAGAAATTAAATGGAAGTTTATGGAGCCGCTCACTTTTATATTTGATCTATGAATGGAAACTTGATCCACTGGGATGACATGACATAAATCTTTTCTCCTCGTGGGCCGTCAGGATTCCTGATCTGCTGCTTCTACATTTGAATTTTTTAGGAAAGTAAAAGTCTGAATCAATATTAAAACGTCTGTTCCTGCATCTACTTACCGATAACAGCAGACTACGGTTGACAGGCACCACCGTGTGCTATGTAATGTCTCTTGGCCAGATTATCAGACACTAATATTGATTTGTCCGACCCCGGCATAACTTCATGGAACAGGTGTTGAAGGAAAATTTTTTAAAAGCTCCCAGTATCAGATGATATTTTCTCTGTTGCACCTGCAGATTTTAAAAGCACTAATTTTGGACGAAGCATCAGCCAAATAATTGTAATGTCACAACGGTACCTGAGGAGGTTCACATGTGATCCACAGAGAGCACCTTTTATCCACAGTGGGTGGGTGTGTCCAGACAAAGTGGGCGGTCCCCCCATTTAACTGTGGTTGTAGTGAAGCTTGACAAGGACTTTGGTGTGTTTGAGGTATGACTGATAGGATCTATGATCCCTCTCTACATGCTGGAGCTGTGACTTGTGTGGCTCACCAGTTCTTTCTTCACGTCCATCGTTTCATCCAGCTTTAAATTGGCTGAAACCTGCAGCAGAGAGAAAACGTGTTTCACCATCACGTCATGTCGAAGCTATGAAACACGTGAGCAGGGAGAGACAGACTCTGGTCACGGGCTCATTCCTACAGACACACAATCACTTCTAGGATTACTATACTCTTCCATAGGTTTCAAAATAAAAGCATCTCAGAGAGTTGATATTTGCTCACCATCATGGCCTCCCTGGCTGTGAGGTGTGGCAGCAGCATGTCTTCCTGCATGATGTAGCAGGACATTTTCCTGAACGTCCTCAGGTCCCGGGGCTTCCCATTTACCAGGATATGACCCTTCATCCCTGTTTCCCTGAGCAGCCGGAAGGACAAACAGCTTAGTTTAATGGGCCGTACTGGACACAGAGGTACTGAGTGTAACATTGAGGACATGATTACTGTCATTTCAGTCTCTCACCTGTATCCAGCGAGGATGTTCATCAAGGTGGACTTCCCGGCCCCCGAGGGCCCCATGATCCCGATCAGCTCTCGACTGCAGAACCGTCCAGACAGGCACTTCAATAAGGCTTTGAAACCTGCAGACAACAGGATGGGCATCAATGGCATTGAACAACAAAACAAAAAGAACTTAGTGCACGTCGGTGGAAGTATTTCTGTCAATAATTCTGCCATTTGGAAATGGAAACACACCGTTAAAAGAGTCAATACTCAAATTCAGAAATGTGTATCAAGACACAAAAACAACTAGAATAGGCTTCATCTGAACAGCGCTCTTTAAATTCAACTTAATGCACTTCATGATTAACAGTAAAACTAAAATCATGAAGGTGGAGGATGCTAATTAGCATTTAGCGCCTGAAACAATTGAACTGATGTTCATATTTATGAAGATAACACTTAACAAAACACTATTAATAACACTTAGAAACGGCATCTGACTCAGATAATATCTAGACTGAGAGGTAAAGTGGTTAAATGTTCTCTGCATGTGGGGAGGACGTACACAACAAAGCAACAAGATTCAGAAGTGTTGATAGTCCGCCCACCAACGTGGTGCTATGTTGGATCGGGTCGAACCTCTGATGTGTCAGAGACTTTTCCTACAGAAACATTTGGGTGCCGCAAAATGACTGAAACCTTCAGTCCAATCTGAACTGAAGACGGTTAGTGTTCATCATGTCTGCTCTCCTGTGACGTAGTTTCCAGGTCTGTAAAATGGTTCTGATCCAGAAGTGTCTTCAGCTGCAATACCAGCGAGTGCCACTAGAGGTCGGCTCCAAAAAGCCTCCGGCTCCATAGACTCCCATTCAACTTCTCTCATCAAATCCAAAGTGAATAAAATGTGTCCATCAGTTATCTCGGTGTTGTTAGCTAAAGTCACTCCTTCTTATGAGTTTTCTGGAGGTCCATCTGAAAATAATCCCTCATTCATTAGAAAAGAAGATTCAAGAAGACCTGTTTTTGGGGGCGTGTCTGTTTGATTGACAGGCCTGTGGTGCAGTCAGGTTACAGCTATCGGTGGGCGGGACGTAATATCGTCAGGTTTCCGATCAGATCGGTCAGATCCACCGCTGGCTCCTCCCCCAGCTCGTCCAAATATGGCCACTTCCTGCTCCAAACCGCTCCGAACTAACAAGATGGTGACGGACAGAATCTGAACTGGAGGATTCATAACGTTCACAAACCAACGATGACATCACTGATTGGTTGATGACATCACTGATGATTGATGACATCACTGATGGTTGATGACATCACTGATGGTTGGTCTGGATATTATGTCCATCTGGGAAAAAATTACTTTTCTTTACAAAATATCAGAAGTGTCACATAAACTCAGCTACAAGAATTCTTCTGAGTCAAAGAGACAAAGAGTGAATCGTAAAACAACTCTGAGGAATCAGCTGCATGCGTTTTCAACAAAGATCTCGAGTGTGTGTCAGCTTAGGTGTCTGTCTGCCCACCTCATGAATATTTAACAACAGATAATCAATCCATTGTTTTCTTCAAGTGAGCCAGGACTAAAATCAGGTTTTTAAAAGAGGAATATATTTAATTTGATAAATAATAATGGAGGTCAGATCTGCTGAGTTTCTGTCTGATCACCTTAAAAACAACGAACAAAAATAAACCTTCATTAAACCCAGTTGTGTGTAAAACTCCTGAGGAAACAGTAGAAGAGTGGTGGAGAGGTGATGGACCAGCCGTCCTCTGAGTGATCTGCAGAACCAGGCTGCCTCGTCAGGATGAACTCGCTGTGTTTGGGATCCACCGTCAAACTGATCACTTTTCATTTTTCTTTGTGGTAGTTTATGATAAATGATCAAATGTTTTTGGGGATGAAGATAATTGAAATTCGGTCCAAACTAAGATAATTAAAGGATAAATACCTAATTCATATAGATTCTGTCTGCTTCATTTATCTAAAGGTTATTATTTGATCGGTCAACTGAGTGTAAGGTAAGAACCGCTGCTGAGAGTGTACAGATGTCCCCGTAGTGTGTCGCATGTTAAGTAGTTCTGCTGCTGTGGCCATGCAAACACTCCCTCACAGAGTGAGCTGGACAGACGAATCCTGTTAGACCGTCAAACTGGTGAAGAGACATTTCAAATAAGTTGAAATGTGAATGAAAGCTTTTTGTTATTCGTCTCCAGAAATGTGAAGCTGCCGTTTCTTTAAGCCTTGAGAGGAATCTGCATCATGTCTCAGCGTAATGAAGTCTCCTCCGGCCCACTCAGCTCCATTATTGATGAACTGTCTCAACCTCAGCGGTGCTGCTCAGTCCCCCAGTAGAAACACTGAAGCAGCTGAAGAACCTGATGGTGATGCAGACTGGATGATGTGTTTTCACTCATCTTGGTCTTAGATGATAATTTGCCTTCTTGCAGTACAGCTTTATACTCTGTTACAAACTGGGTCAACTAGACACGACCGACTTCTATGTGAGTTTGAGTGACGGGTGGATGTGTCACCTCTCCTCCTCCAGCATGGCCCCTCCTGGATGGTGTATGACACGTTGATGAACTCCAGGTCCACGGCTGAGCGTTTGGGGAGGTGGGAGAAACGCTGAGCGTCCGTGATGTGGTTCTCCACCTTCTTCAGGTGGGTCAACATGGACGCCTCCTGCTGCTGCGCTGACGGCGGGCTGCCTCCGTTACACAGGACGGCCTCCTCCATGGGGAGACTCACAGAATCGGGTTCCAGCGCCTTATTGTCCATACCGGCTCTCTGACTGTAAAGTAAAGGAGAAACAGAAGGGAGGTGAGTCATGCTTCATTATCTGCTGACACGTCTAATTTTACACCTGCAACTGGGGATTTAGTGCCTTGAAAGCATGTTTGGAGGTCATTTACTAAAAGTTCTCCATTGACACTGAAACAACAAGCAGCAGAGAAAGCCGAGGCGAAGACGCGGCGTATTCGATCAGAACCTTTATAAAGCCACTACACGGATGGAAGTATCAGTTGGTCCGTCACTTCCACCGAGATGTTTCAGCCACTATTGGATGGGTGGCTGTGAATTCTGGTCCAGACATGTGTTTGATTAACCGTGGTGCTGACCTGAGTTCTCGTTCAGCGCCGTCCTCGGGTCAAAACCCGTCTGACACTCATTCCTGACTCAACAACTGGAAATCTGACGTTATTACTTTGTATGAGTGCTGAGCGAAGGTTCAAATGCCAACATGCTGAACTGACAGTGAGTTTGTCCACTAAATTTCAACATGTTAGCATTTAGCTAAAAAAAAAAAATCATTGCACCTTTGTAATCAATAGATGAACATAATCTAGAATGAAACTAAGATGTAAAACGTAAATGTTGCACATTTCACTGACAACCCTTCATCCTTTTTTTTTTGCATGTTGGAGTGGTATTTGTATTGATAAAAAAGTCTATTACATTTCAGATGTCTTGTAAACACTAATTATAAAAAGACCCTGTTTCACAAAGGAAGTGTTTTTATCACAAATTTCAGTAAAGGTCAATATGACTCCTTTTTTTTAAAGTCTTTTCAGTAACTTCTGTTTCTGAGCCTCAGCAGAGCTTCACTGTTAAAATCCCGTTTCCAAAAAAGTTGGGACGCTGTGAAAAATGTAAATTAAAACATATTGTGATGATTTGCAAATCAAATACTGTGAGCTCACAACAAGCTGGATGGTCCCTCTCCTCTTTAACCCGGAGGATGCAGCGTCCATGATTTCCAAACAGAATCTCAGATTGTGATCCATCAGACCTCAGGACAGTTGTTCACTTCACCTCAGTCCATCTTCAATGATCTCGGTCCAGAGAAGGCGGCGGTGTTTCTGGATCATGTTTCTATCTGGTTTCTTCTTTGGAGAGTTTTAACATCATTTGTGGACGCAGCGATGAACTGTGTTCACAGACAATGGTTTTCACAAGTGTTCCTGAGCCCATGCAGTGATTTCCACTCCAGAATAGTGTGTTTTTAATGCAGTGCTGCCTGAGGGCCCGAAGATCACCACCATCCAATATTGGTTTCCAGCCTTGTCCCTTGTGTTCAGAGATTTCTCCAGATTCTCTGAATCTTTTAATGATATTATGAACCGTAGACGATGAAATCCACTAATTCTTTGTAGTTTTACGTTGAGGAACATTATTCTTAGATTGTTGAACTATTTTCCCAAACAGTCTTTCACAGAGTGGTGAACCTCTCCCCATCTTCACTGTTAAGAGTCCATCTCTCTTGGATGCTCTTTTTATATCCCATTTTTTTCTCTTTTTTTTTTTTCTCTTTACACAACTTTTCTAGTCTTTTGTTGACCTTGTCCCAACTTTTTTTAAACACGTCACTTGCATCAAATTCAAAAAGAGGAGATATTTTTCATAAAACTTTTTTTTTTGTTTCAGCATTTGATATGTTGTCTTTGGTCTATTTTCTGTTCAATATGTGTTTATGTGATTTGCTAATAATCCCGTTCTGTTTTTATTGACATTTCACACAGCGTCCCAACGTTTCAGTGTTGTAGATAAACAGATACAGAAGCCGGGAGAGACCGAGCGTTGTTTCCTCTTAATGTCTGCAGAGTGCTGATGATGCAGAAACAGTGGTGGGTAGCAGCGTTCCCTCAGGAGGCTGTGTGTGTGTGTGTGTGTGTGTGTGTGTGTGTGTGTGTGTGTGTGTGTGTGTGTGTGTGTGTGTGTGTGTGTGTGTGTGCCGGAGTGTCTAAATTGAAACCCATTTTCTGGTAAGCAGAGTGCTCACCATCACTTATGATAACATCTGTAATGAAGCCTCTCCCAGGTGTGAGGAAATCAACCATGACTCATATACAGTGGGTACGGAAAGTATTCAGACCCCTTTAAATTTTTCACTCTTTGTTTCATTGCAGCCATTTGCTAAAATCAAAAAAGTTCATTTTATTTCTCATTAATGTACACTCAGCACCCCATCTTGACAGAAAAAAACAGAAATGTAGAAATTTGTGTAAATGTATTAGAAAAGAAAAACTGAAATATCACATGGTCATAAGTATTCAGACCCTTTGCTCAGTATTGAGTAGAAGCACCCTTTTGAGCTCGTACAGCCATGAGTCTTCTTGGGAATGATGCAATAAGCTTTTCACACCTGGATTTGGGGATCCTCTGCCATTCTTCCTTGCAGATCCTCTCCAGTTCCGTCAGGTTGGATGGTGAACGTTGGTGGACAGCCATTTTCAGGTCTCTCCAGAGATGCTCAATTGGGTTTAGGTCAGGGCTCTGGCTGGGCCAGTCAAGAATGGTCATAGAGTTGTTCTGAAGCCACTCCTTTGTTATTTTAGCTGTGTGCTTCGGGTCATTGTCTTGTTGGAAGGTGAACCTTCGGCCCAGTCTGAGGTCCAGAGCACTCTGGAAGAGGTTTTCTTCCAGGATATCTCTGTACTTGGCCGCATTCATCTTTCCTTCAATTGCAACCGGTCGTCCTGTCCCTGCAGCTGAAAAACACCCCCATAGCATGATGCTGCCACCACCATGTTTCACTGTTGGGATTGTATTGGGCAGGTGATGAGCAGTGCCTGGTTTTCTCCACACATACCGCTTAGAATTAACGCCAAAAAGTTCAATCTTGGTCTCATCAGACCAGAGAATCTTATTTCTCATAGTCTGGGAGTCCTTCATGTGTTTTTTGTCAAACTCTATGCGGGCTTTCATATGTCTTGCACTGAGGAGAGGCTTCCGTCGGGCCACTCTGCCATAAAGCCCCGACTGGTGGAGGGCTGCAGTGATAGTTGACTTTGTGGAACTTTCTCCCATCTCCCTACTGCATCTCTGGAGCTCAGCCACAGTGATCTTTGGGTTCTTCTTTACCTCTCTCACCAAGGCTCTTCTCCCACGATTGCTCAGTTTGGCTGGACGGCCAGGTCTAGGAAGAGTTCTGGTCGTCCCAAACTTCTTCCATTTAAGGATTATGGAGGCCACTGTGCTCTTAGGAACCTTGAGTGCTGCAGAAATGATTTTGTAACCTTGGCCAGATCTGTGCCTTGCCACAATTCTGTCTCTGAGCTCCTTGGACAGTTCCTTCGACCTCATGATTCTCATTTGCTCTGACATGCACTGTGAGCTATAAGGTCTTATATAGACAGGTGTGTGCCTTTCCTAATCAAGTCCAATCAGTTTAATTAAACACAGCTGGACTCCAATGAAGGAGTAGAACCATCTCAAGGAGGATCAGAAGAAATGGACAGTATGTGAGTTAAATATGAGTGTCACAGCAAAGGGTCTGAATACTTATGACCATGTGATATTTCAGTTTTTCTTTTTTTAATAAATTTGCACAAATTTCTACATTTCTGTTTTTTTCTGTCAAGATGGGGTGCTGAGTGTACATTAACGAGAAATAAAATGAACTTTTTTGATTTTAGCAAATGGCTGCAATGAAACAAAGAGTGAAAAATTTAAAGGGGTCTGAATACTTTCCGTACCCACTGTAAATAGAGAAAACAGTAGAAGTATTATTATGATGTCCTCACTGCAGTAGGAAGCTATAAACAAAGCACTTCAAAAACACACAACAGTGTTTGCATCCTATCTTCACCCCTTCCTGACCTGAATGTCCTAACTGTGACTGCAAACATCAGTTATTCTCATTATCAATTAATGTGCCAAATCTTTTCTGAAAGATTGAAATGAATAATACATTATTTCACTTGATGATTTATTTTCTGCTAATGTATAAAGAAACTAATCTTAGCTCTACATATTCGTATTTCTTCATTGGAGTTGGTAAACCTGTGATGTGGGCGGCATTACCTTTCCTTCAAATTAATAATTTATTGTTTCCTAAAACCTGTTTGGTGTCAGTAGGAGTTTTGCTTTGTAATAACGACCAACGAAGACTTGGACTCTGCTGAAGCTGCACGACCTTCTGAACCTCAATAGTGATTTTCATCATTTTAATTTTACTTAGACTTTAATTTTAATACAACACAAACAGAATGATGTTTCTATATAGTTAAGTGTCAGACAATGACATTCAGACTGCATTTCTACAGGAGAAGCAGACTGTTGATTGAATAATTGACGTATGGACAGGAGGACAGAGTCACTAAGTTCAACGACTACTGTTGCACATTTTCTTCTGGTCTCTCCTTAGTGAAATGTCTCGTAGTCACTGACTCAAGGTGAAGGTCAAGGTGAAGGTCAAGGTGAAGATCAAGGTGAAGATCAAGGTGACAGTCAAGGTGAAGGTCAAGGTGTAGCGAATGTAGTACCACTTTAAGGCACGTCGGTGCTTTTGTTAGCAATAGCTGGTTTTACCATCCAAAACACTGGGACATTCAACGTTGCTTCTGACTGTCTCTAGTTCAGTAAAAAATAAAACTACCACGCATCATTTGTAAAAGTTGTAATCTTCCAGTTAGTTTCAACCAGGAACTTTCACTAAAACGTGAAGCGCTGCAGAAAAGCGCTGCAGAAAAGCCACTGACTCCTTCAGTGGTGATTCAGTACAGTGAGTTCTTACTTTCTAAGGTTTGCTTACACATCTCCTGAACACCTTTGCTGGCAATAGTTCATCATTAGTGTAAATTTATATACCGTTCCTGGAAAACGATAGTTCAGCCACAACCGACGTCAGAAACAATCCATTTCCATTGTCCTGGCAGGACTCTAAGGAGCAGAAATATGCAACTCCCCTGTGATCGCGAGGTGATTAATGATCATCGAAAGGGAGATATGTCTAATCTACTTTGTTCTGCACAGACCACTGTAGAAACGGTTCCCAAGTCTGAGGTGGTACAGTAATTTGTCCTTTTTGAGAAAGAGGTCTCATTTAATCACTCATGGGGTTCTTAATCCCCTCAGGGATTAAAATCAACTTTCTTTTCTGGCCTTGATCTGCTCGGAGCGGGAGGGGGCTGGAGGCTGGGGGCTGGGAAAAAACCTGCAGACTCAGGTACACTACCAAGCACCAAGCCAAGCCGACGTATGGGAAATGACTGCTCCTTCACTTGCCCTCCAGATCACACCTCATTTCCCTGACAGCAAGGAAGGAGAAGTCCGAGAAAAGTCTCCCACGGGTGTCAAAGGGTCCCGATAAGTAACAGGGAGACATGTTACGTATGCCAACATGTCACGGGTGGAGTTGGATGGGACTGAACCACTCCGGGCGAGAGGGAGCAGAAGGAAAGAACTCGGTGACCTGAGATCATACCGCTTCAGATTATCTACTGTACCACTGTTACACTTCCATCTGACTCTAATCCAGCTGCATTCGGGGCATCAAGTCTTAGAGTCCTATTAGAATCAAATCAAGTGGTTCGGTCCACATGGCTACAAAGAGACATCAAAGTGATGAAATGGGCTTGTGGCGCTCGCCTGGTTTAACAGGAATGAACTCAGAACAAAAGTCCAATCTACAGATTTTGTGTTCAACAGATCTGAGAAATGTCATTGTGACCAGGTTACAGCGTATTAAGGACATGTATGTCGAGGCGAATAGAAAATATGTTGAAAATGAACACATCAGACTGGTTTTTTTTTCATGTTTCTAAGCAACACTTCAGGCTACAGAGATCCTGGTTCATCGTGTAGACCCATCACATGTCCTCAGCACGTGTTGAATCCAAACATCACGTTACTGAAGACCCAAAACTAGAATTGCATTTTATGGAAGTCCACTCAATTTGTTTTATTATCAGGAGTTTGACCAGAAGATTTAAAACATATTTTACATTTGTGCACTAAAAAAGAAGCTGAAACCACCAGACAATTGGCATGAATACTGGAAGTAAAAAAAAAAAAAGAAGGCCCATCAGCACCTCTAAAGTTGCAAGTAAACCTCACGGAAACAACAAGCATCCAGGAATTCACCGTTTTCCAACAAAAGTACCAGGCGGAGATTCACTGGGAACGACTTGACGACTTTTGAAAGCTGCTGACTTCCACTCTGCTTGTTTTCTCTGCACGCCTATGTGGGCTGCATGGGCATACTGTTTGTGCATGACAAAAAAAAAAAAAATGCATAAATTGTAATTCATGGAGGTGGCGTTTCTTTTTCACCACTGTTGTGTATGTACACAACCTACAACCTTCCAACACATCACTACCTGTGGTTTCATAGGTTCACGCATTCAGTAAACTGAGTTCATTCTCATGTGAAGTCACATTATAGAGAAAGTGAAGGAATGAGCATGAGTGCCGCCTGAGTGTGAAGCAGGGAAATGAGCATCTTTCTGTACACAGTGTGCCATAAAACTGGAGTTGCATAACATAAAGCTGTATGACCCTTTAAATGTGACATTTTCCCACCTGAGCCGACAGGTTTTACCCTCAAAACACAAAAAGCAAGAGAAAGTTGGTTTCACGCAGCCTGAGGACAAATAAATAACAGGGCTATTTTCTTTCATATCTGATCTTTTATTTGGGTCTATTTATGTATTATTTATTTATATCTACACATTTAAACATTTGAGAGAGAAAAGGCTACTTATCTTCACTCACAGAGGAACAACTCATAAAGATGATATCTCGTATCAAAGCCGTGAATTAATTAAATAAGCCCGGCTTCTAAAAATGGAACAGCTCCAAGTCAGCTGGGTGTATCTTTTTATACACTACCGTTTTCTATGATCAGGAAATATCTCAGACTCTCTGTTTGTAAGGAAGTAATACCACACAGCTGAAGAAACTTATAAATGGGATTTAAACTCTGATATCATAAGTGCAGCAGCATCTTTTCTTTCTAGGAAAACTCATATCTTTAAAAAAAATCTGTAGTTGAGTAATGACTCTTCAACGAGAGGTAATAAGTCTGGTTTGACCTCGTCTGCTCTAGCCTGGTTAGAAACCCTTGTTTGTTCACGAAGAACCGGTTTGAGCATCCTGTAAAACTGGAAAGCAGTAAGTGTCATGGCCTTCTCATGTAATGGCCGCCTGACCTCGTTTTGTTCACTTGAGGACCCGTCAGGATAAGATATGTGCTCTTCTTCTTGTCCAGCAGCAACCACAGCAGCAGTGAGTTTAGATGCTCTTCTGGTTGGATCTCGCTTTATGTGACAGTGATGGAAGAAGTGCTCCAATCTTTACAAGTTAAAGCTGCTGCATTCAAAATACTACTGAAGTAAAAGTACAAAATATTTATCTACCAACAAGTATTATCTGCAATTGTCATTTCTTGCTGTAATTTGTCAGCATGTAGCCAGTTGTGGCGAGTTTAAAAGTGCTGCATCATGTTTTATAAGCTCTCTATGAATGTAAAATCTTTATCTAAAAGGTAAGCGGTGTCTGCAGGGTTCACCAATTCATGTTCAAGACTGTTTGACCTTTAACACCATAGAAAATGCAATTTAGTACCTTTTCACAGTCATCAACGAACAATGGAAAACAGCAATACATTGATTTGTTGACATCTATATCACAGTTTTGTCAGTACTTTGCTGCTGTATATGAAGATGAAATTTTGTAATATTACTAAGCTCAGACAAAAGGCCTGTAGAGGTTAGAGGGAGCCCGAGGACCCGGGTCTCTGTACCAAGAGACTCTGGGTCTGATTTATTGAAGGTCTTTGTGTAAAATCACCTGCAAACTTCACACCAACTGCAAACAAATGTCCATCAGATCTACTGACGACGTGCAGCGAGGACTGCATCTTCTAAATGTGCAGTTTAACACACGTTGTCCATTCTGCGTGTTTTCCTGCATGTATATGTAATATTGGACGTTTCTGCTTGGAGGTGCAAAATACTGGGAGGAAACATGCAAATAGAACAATTTATCACCCGCAATGATATTTACTAAACCTGGAAGTAGAAACTGGAGAAGTGATTGTTGTGTATTTTAGTACGACTGAAGGTTTTAATCAGATGAGCATCAGGAGAGACGGCTGCTCTTATTGTGAAGGAGACACGGCTGCTCTTATTGTGAAGGAGACGCAGGAAACCACAGAATACGTAGAGAACCAGGTTTTACACCCGTTAAACATTTCTGATGTCAGAGGCAGAAATTATTGTCCAGCAATGATATTTCTGAGTTACTGAATGAACAGAAAGATGATTGACAGCCAACAACAAGGAGGAGCCACGAAATAACCAGCATTTAAAAAACTTCTTCCGACTCAGCATTTTGCTGCCTCTGGGTGGTTCCAGCGTATCTCTGCTTGGATCTCCCTCCAGTCCTGTTATTCAGGTGAGCTGTCACATCCTGAATGAGTCCTGCAGAATTCACAGGTAGCTTCATCTGGTTCACGAGACCTCCAGGAACTCAATGAAATCAGCTGCTCATCACAGAAAGATCTGGACCTGCTGATCGCTGTCTGTTAGAGGATCTCATCCACCGTCCTTTTTGTTTTCCCTTCAGTATTGACTTCCTCACTGATGATCTCCTATAAAGTGTTTTGTTCTTATTATTTTTATATTTCTTAATTTCAATGGGATCAGATTTCCTTTTGGTTTTGCGGTCGTTCTGTGTTTTTCAGTGCTGGAATCACTTTAACACACAAATCCTCATTTAAATAGAGATTTGCACCTGACTTCAATGATGCAATGAACTCAGTAAATCACCTGCAAAACGGGCGCAAAAAAAAGTGCAAATCTTTGGAAGGAACACGCAATTTAGTACCTTTATTTGAGATCTTAGTAAATCAGGCCTTCTATGTACAAAAAAGTCAGGATGCTAAATACAAAAAGAATAGGATCATTTGCAAATCATGTAGAAAATAGACCAAAGACAACATATCAAATGTTGAAACAGAGAAGTTTTATCGTTCTATGAAAAATATCTGCTCATTATGAATTTGATGCAGCAACACGTTTCAAAAAAGTTGGGACAGGGTCAACAAAAGACTGGAAAGGTTGTGTAGTCTAAAAAAAAAACACCTAGTTGAACATTGCACAACTAATTATGTTACCATGGCAACAGATCAGTAATATGATTGGCTTTAAAATGATCATTTCAGAGAGGCGGAGTCTCTCAGCAGTGAAGATGGGGAGAGGTTCACCACTCTGTGAAAGACTGTGTTGGAAAATAGTGCAACAATCTAAGAATAATGTTCCTCAACGTAAAACTACAAAGAATTAGTGGATTTCATCGTCTACGGTTCATAATATCATTAAAAGATTCAGAGAATCTGGAGAAATCTCTGAACACAAGGGACAAGGCTGGAAACCAATATTGGATGGTGGTGATCTTCGGGTCCTCAGGCAGCACTGCATTAAAAACACACTATTCTGGAGTGGAAATCACTGCATGGGCTCAGGAACACTTGTGAAAACCATCGTCTGTGAACACAGTTCATCGCTGCGTCCACAAATGATGTTAAAACTCTCCAAAGAAGAAACCAGATAGAAACATGATCCAGAAACACCGCCGCCTTCTCTGGACCGAGATCATTGAAGATGGACTGAGGTGAAGTGGACAACTGTCCTGAGGTCTGATGGATCACAATCTGAGATTCTATTTGGAAATCATGGACGCTGCATCCTCCGGGTTAAAGAGGAGAGGGACCATCCAGCTTGTTATCAGCTCAGTTCTAAAGCCAGCATCTGTGATGGTACAGGATGCATTAGTGCACATGGCATGGGTAGCTTGAACATCTGGAAGGAAGCATTAATGCTGAATGATATATTCAGGTTTTGGAGCAACATATGCTGCCATCCAGACAACGTCTCTTTCAGGGAAGGTCTTGTTTATTTCAGCAGAACAACGTCCAACCACATTCTGCAATTGTTCCAACAGCATGGTTCTCTAGTAGAAGAGTCCGCTGATAAACTGGCCTCCTGCAGTCCAGACCTGTCAATCATTGAAAACATCTGGAGCATCAGGACATGAACAATACAACAAAGGAGACCCTGAACTGTTGAGCAGCTGAAATCCTCTATCAGGCCAGAATGGGACCACATTTCACTTTCTAAACTCCAGAAACTGGTCTCCTCAGTTCCCCAACGTTTCCAGAAGAGGTGATGAAGCTCAGTGGTGAACATGATCCTGAAACAACTTTATAGAGACGTGTTGCTGACATCAGATTCAAAATGAGACGATATTTTTCATAAAACAATACAATTTCTGTTTCAACATTTGATATGTTGTCTTTGGTCTATTTGCAGTAAAATATGGGTTCATGTAATTTGCAAATCATTGCAGTCTGTTTTGCATTTTCACAGCGTCCCAATGTTTTTGGAAACAGGGTTAGAGGTTTTGTTTGAAATTCATACATCTCAGTTAATGGACTACAAAAAAAAGACAAAACTCTCTCAAAGTGCCACGAAGAGACTCAGCTGGCAGTAAACAGGCTCTAAATCAAGGAAAGGTATTTCAAGTAAAAACACTATTTGATATTCACAGAGAACTTTTCAACTATCATTTGATGAGCTGCGCACACACACACACACACACACACACACACACACACACAAAATCGTAAATTATGTCCTAACAAATGACATCAAACTTCAAAAACCTCGCCTGATGGGAAGTAAGTCTTCAGCTGGATGTTTGAGCAGCACATCTAACATCAAACTTCTTTCTTCTGGCCATTGATGTTCGGTCTGTCTTGTTGCAGCTTCACTCTCTAACCACTGTGTGTAGCTGTGGTAGACCTATGATTCAGGCTTCACCCAGCAGTTTGCAGTGCACCTCGTTATCCTTCATTTTCTACAGATCCACACGCAACGGTTTGACGGCTGAAGTTATCTTTGGTTGTTTCGCTTCTCGTGTTGTTCCACAGCTTGGTCGTGACACGTTCCTCTTCTCAAAGCAAAGCAAACAGCTTTTAGGTACATTACCGCCACCTTCTGGCAATAGTAATGCATTACGACCAGGAACTGATCAAAACAAGGAAAATGAGACGAGAGGATTGTTGCCTTAACTATTCTATTTTTTATGACCTGTCCCTTCTCAAAATGACCATAAAACGATTCAAAACGGCAACAAATGAAAACAAATGACCAAGAAGAAATTTAAAGACTGAAGATGACGTCAGCCAGGAGGTCCCGATACCACTATCTCATAATCTGTCCATAACAAGACTCACATAAGCAGCAAACAACATCGACTGGAGACCACTTAAATAATTAACAATTCACTTGTCAATCAACACTCCTCCATGATGAGAAAAACAGTTTCTTCAAATTGTATCTGAACAGGATTCATAACTAATGATTGCGTCAACAGCAGGCAACAGATTATGGCTTCTAGACTCTTTTTAAAGGTACACCTCTAGATTGTACTTTAGGAGTTAAAGACAACCAGTGACATTAATCTCCACGTCTTCATCCCGTCCTGAGGAGCAGGTCTGACACACTGAGTCCATGTCACTGCACATGAATAGGATCGTATGTTGTGGAGGTCATGAGCAGCTCTCAAAGGCGACTGACAGACGTCTCATGGCTGGTCGGAAGACCGAGTCCCAGTCAGACGCTGACGTCTCTGTGACACTACCAAGGATTCTTCTTTACGTCATAAATATGGTCTAATTGTTCTGCTGGTGAACAGCCGCCTCGCAGTAACACCGGTTCTTCTTACGTAACATGAGAAGACTGAACAGAAGGATATTAAGATCAGACCAGGGAAGTAGGTTAACAGCTCCCATGACTTTGTAGGAATCAGAGCTGAAGAGGCTTTGACAGAAAAAAAAACGTAAAAGCTGGCATACATTCCTGTTCGGAGCCTCAGCGTACACCGTGAGCTGCACGAGGACTTTCACACTTTAAAATCCACCGAGACGAGGAGTGCTCGTCTGTCTGGGAACCTTTAAGGAAACTAAATGATTTGCAGTATTTAAACCTCCATGATCATCTGTTTGTATTCATCAGTTATCTTCCACTTTCAAAGGAAGACTGATAAAATACGTTGGACTTTAAGTTCAGTGTGATAAATTGAGCTCATATGTCAGGACGGACTCTTTCAGTTCGACTTATCACCCACACTTTGACTCCTTTCAATTTTTAAATTGATCTGACTTTACATTTTCTTCCATCATTTTCTTTTGGTATTTCAGCCACTTCAGCTGTGTAAGTATTTCAGCAGTGACGTTTCTAGTTAGTATCCTAAACTACTCTGAAAAAACATTTTATTAGTGCTAATAGACTAAATAACTGCAGTTGTTTTACAGAAGAATAACAACAACAAATATTCAGGGTATTTCTTCCCTTCCTAAAGAGTCATTTGCTGCTTTTTACTTTACGTTTAGGGCCAATAAACAGTGAATTCAGTGGAGTTCAAATTAGAGTATGTTTTATAACTATGTGTATGCACTCACCAAATCAAATGTTACAAATAAAATATGACATGATTTGATGTGGCTTTGAGAAAAGATGCCACATTTTTTAGAAGTAAAACTCAAGTCAAATCAGTCAATTTCTTTTATCCAAATTATAAAATAAATACATTTTTAAAGGATTTTTTAGGTATAGCTTAAAAATACTGGTATTTTTCGAATGAACGGAAATGAACCATCTCATTAATAATGGTAATTAATTAAAGTTAATGGACTGGTTTAATTCACGAGGATAAACACGTTCTTTTAAACTGAAAACGCCACAAAGTACATGACGTACACAAACAAGTGTAATCTGATTGTGATGTTTATGAAATGAAAGCTCTGTTAGCGGGAGCTCGTTTTAAAACTTGTAAACTGCCACGTAAGAATCTATAAGAGTTGTGTGAGTGTGAGACAGCCTGAAGAGGTGGGGGGGTGGGGGGGCATCTACAGCAGGACAGAGGATAAGAAGTCACAGGAAACCCAGAGGAGAAAAACAGAGAGCCTACGTTGAGTGCTGTCGAGTGTCGCTGTCCTCCTCGTGTCTGTCAGGATGTCCGTCTCCTCCCCGGCTGCTGCATCCACCACCGAGCAGCGTCTGGAACAGTCTGCTGCATCTACAGCATCGCTGCACAGAGCAGGGCGGGGGGGGGGGGGGGGGGGGGGCTGTCACATGACGGAAGAAAAGACTCCTCTGCTTCGAATGTGGATTTCTGCCTTTTTAATCTTCATCATGGGAGACAGGTGTGAGCTTATGTTTATGTAACCCACATTTCTACCACCTCACTGCAGTCATCACTTATTTCCCACCAACAGTTGTGGGAGAAGTTTTCAGATCCTTTACTGAAGTAAAAGTATTACTGTCAAAAGAGTTTTTTGTTGACTTTTAGACAGAGGAGACCGGAGCCAGAATACAAGTTAAAAGGTTTAATCAGCAGTTGATTAATGTTGTACAAGAGGAGCGTTTTAACAATGCACCGACATCATGTGGTTACAGAGTGAAAGGCTCAGAGTATGAGCGTTTACAGTCAGTATCTTGTGGACGTGGTCCTCGTAGACTCAGACGATACATTTCTCTTCAGGCTGAGGCCTTCATAATTATCTATTAAAGTATAGATAAAGGGCCTATTATTGACTACTTGATGAAAATAGCAAGTTGAGCCATCTCTACACAGGCACAAAGAGCTGTTCAAGGACGTGTCTCCGCATATTTTACCATATAAAAATGAAATTCTTATAACAATTACAGTTAAAGTGAAAGTCCTGCAGAAACAAATACCACTTCAGTACAAGTACAGAATTATTATTATTACGGTAAAAGTCCTGGCTGTATCTGATATGATTTGATGATGAATATTGTGTGTTAGCAGCATTTGGAGATAAATTTGAAACTGAATTTCAGGAGCAGGACCACACCTCAAACACTCCCCTACCGGCCATGCGCCTATAAATACCTGCCCATCCGGCACATCTGTCTGCTACTGGTGTATGTGTGCTGCTCTGTTGTTCGTGCAGGAACGCTGCGCCGCACGCTCATTTTACCTTCGGGATTGGCTCCATCTTCTTCACCCAGCAGCTGGTCCTCACACCGTCCAGCAAACCCACCAACTCCACTTTCACCAAGGACCAAGCTAAGGCGGTTCACCAGCCCAATCGCCATCGGGAGAGTTCCAAGAAAAAAAAAAACTTCCCCGCCGTCCTTCATCCGAGATTCCGCTCGAGGAAGATCATCCATTGGTAAAGTCACCGGCACAAAGTAGCTGCAGTCCTTCACCTGCTCCAGCACTCTGCTGTGGTAAAGGGAGTCTCCGGGCACAGCTGTCCGCCTCCAGCCGTATCCACACCACCAGCCATGAAAGAAGAAAACAAACAAAAAAACCTCCAAGCGAACTGTGCTCCGTCGGCAAAAGTCCCATCAGAAAGAGGGACCGTTACCACCACTCCCTGAAATGCTGGTTCCAGAGTTGGCCATCCCCCATTTCACCCAACTGCAGGTCTCATTGGGCCCTAGAGGGCCAGGTTTGGATTCGTCAGTCCTTCCATTTCCTCAGATTGCAGCACTTGGTTCAGACACCGAGATGCCGGGTTCGGGTCCTTCTGTCCCCCTTCAATGATCCGTGTAGTATTCTGTGGTTCCACTGACATTTAATTGTCCAAGCAAACGAAGGACACCGACCAAGTCTCTGTCCACCATATCCCGAGATGTTGCCGTCTGACAGCCCTAATGCAACACTTCCTCATATTTTGTGAAACATGTTCACTGGTATCACATTATCGGGGCACCTGTATCTGTTTTGAACTTTAGTTTGTGCTTCACTTTTCCTATTTCCACCGCTGCGAATGGCCGTTCCCTTGCTGTATTTTCATGCTTTTATATAATAGTGTCAATGTCCAGATCCATCGAGGCCTGTTCCGTGCTTCTGAGATAGCATGGACTTTCTTGGGCTTGTATTTTGTCGGCTGATACTGTGTTTGTCCGACACATCTTAGCAAGTAGTTGGTCTTTTTGCATTTATTTCACTGACGCCCTTCTTGCAGGGCATGCGACCGTGCTGTCTTCCACATGCTCCACACTCCTTGCTGCGCTGCTATCGTTCCCCACAGTTATTTTGCGTCCGTGGTATCTTTGTTCGGAACTGAACGGCTTCCTGCTAACTGCGTGGACAGACCGGCCGGCTGTATATTAGCAGCGGGGCAACCCCTCGTCTTCAGCTGCTGTTGTGATAGCTCATGTGAGCGTGCGACGTCAATCGCTTTCTCGAGCGTTAAATCTGAACCGTGACAGAGTAGTTTTCCCCGGACTCTTGGAGATCTTGTACTGAAAACGATCTGGTCTCTAATCATCTCATCCCCATTAGGGTACTTGCAGTCTTTTACTAGCAGCTTTAGCTCAGTCACGAACTGGTCCAAACTTTCAGAGTCCCTTTGTATCTTTCCATGAAACTTATATCGCTCCAACATGGGGTTAGCTTTGGGCGTTCCTTCCCGCCACTCGCTCTCATTCATGCCATCTACATCCCTAGCTCTGAACCCATCGCCCTTATTGGCTCATCCAGGCCAGGAATCAGAAAAAAAAAAAAAAAAAGAGAAAAAAGGCAGGAAAAAAGAAAGAGAAGACGAAGGCAACATCTCGTTGCCAACTGGAACGGTGTCACCTCTCCGTGATCGATTGTACCACCCGGCCGAGTTTCGGCTCTGAACGGTTGCCGTTCCTTCTGCCAATCTTTGGGGGTCCTTATGGTGGTCGATTTTCTCCGCCAAATAGCATTCATATTAAAAATTGTTAGAAAAATGACTCAGAGGCTGTATTCAAAATCAAACATATCGGACATTTATTCTTGCAAGAAGGAGCAAATACATGTACACTCAAAGAAAGATGTCCAGCATTGCTCGAAGTCTCTCCTCCGTAGGGCAGCTTTATACAGTGTGACAAACAATTTACAGTCATCCCCACTTCCTTTGTATCTGCTTTTGTATGGTAATACTGAGTTGGTTGTAGGTCACAAGATAAGGACACAGGGGAGTGTTGATTAGATGCCGAAAATAAAACAAAAGAAACTTTCCGGAGCCACTTGCAAATAAGATGAGAGAATCTTATTTTCTTTCCATCAAAATCTTTTCCAAAACTCCCTCCATCATGCCCTGCTGCAACGGAACCATCCGGTGATCGTCGCTTCCTTTCATGGGAGTAGGAGCCAAGATCCGTGATCCATCTTGGCGACCTCCCCGTCGTCGACATCAATGGCAGAGAAGAGGAGGCTCCCTCGCCTTCACGTCCTTCATGTCTCGCGTGACCGTCACTCGCTCACCTTTCATGCCCGAGTCGAACGTGTTCTCCACCTTTTTCACACCCTTCGATCTCTTCCACTGCTGCATTGCCACCGTTCCTTTAAACTGCTTTCCGTGTGCCCAGGAACCAACGTTCTTGCTGCTTCTTCCGTGTCCCGTGAAAAGCTGAATTAACCCTCGTCAATCAATCCGCCCTGGGTCGTCCTGGGTCGTGTTCAGACGGGCTTCCGAGCTGCTCCTCACTCGTCACGGCTTCAGGAGCTGCGCATGGGTCGGTTATCACTGCTTTCTCTGATTGTTTTTTTGGGGATCTGCGAGGCCCGAGAGCTGCAGTGGATTCTCAGCTGAGCCTTCCCCAAACCGCATGTCTTGCTCAGCTCCAGCGCAAACCACCATCCCATAATCTATAAATTCTGTTCATACTCAATTGAGCTGGAGGTCCTTGCTAGTTAAGTTACAGTTGGAGCTGCTCTCAACCAGTTTTCAACAGATCAACGTGAAGATGATTACTGGGAGAAGAGAGAAGAACAAACAAAGTTCTGATCCACAAATCTGTTCTCAGGTTTTGAACCGTTTTCTCTAGATATTTGAACATTCATTGAAAAGGAACCAGGTGAGAAGTTTAGAGGGAAAAATGTCTGTTTGATGAAGCTGTTAACAACTCGGAGACATCTGAACTGAGTCTGACGACACGCTGACATTACACTGAGGACACGCTGAAGACACGCTGACATCACGCTGAGGACACGCTGAAGACACGCTGACATCACACTGAGGACACGCTGAAGATACGCTGACATCACACTGAGGACACGCTGAAGACACGCTGACATCACGCTGAGGACACACTGAGGACACGCTGAAGACACGCTGACATCACGCTGAGGACACGCTGAAGACACGCTGACATCACGCTGAGGACACGCTGAGGACACGCTGAAGACACGCTGACATCACGCTGAGGACACGCTGAAGACACGCTAACATCACACTGAGGACACGCTGAAGACACGCTGACATCACACTGAGGACACGCTGAAGACACGCTGACATCACACTGAGGACACGCTGAAGACACGCTGACATCACACTGAGGACACGCTGAGCTCTAAACGTTCATCAGAGTTATAAGTAGTGACGATTAGTGAATCGCCGACTCAAGCCTCCACCTGCTGACGTCCAGCTGACCGAGACGTCGTCCACCTCCACCTGCCGACGCCCAGCTGACCGAGACGTCGTCCACCTCCACCTGCCGACGTCCAGCTGACCGAGACGTCGTCCACCTCCAACTGCCGACGTCCAGCTGACTTAGACATCGTCCACCTCCACCTGCCGACGCCCAGCTGACCTAGACGTCGTCCACCTCCACCTGCCGACGTCCAGCTGACCGAGACGTCGTCCACCTCCAACTGCCGACGTCCAGCTGACCGAGACGTCGTCCACCTCCAACTGCCGACGCCCAGCTGACCTAGACGTCGTCCACCTCCACCTGCCGACGTCCAGCTGACCGAGACGTCGTCCACCTCCAACTGCCGACGTCCAGCTGACCGAGACGTCGTCCACCTCCACCTGCCGACGTCCAGCTGACCGAGACGTCGTCCACCTCCAACTGCCGACGTCCAGCTGACCGAGACGTCTTCCACCTCCACCTGCCGACGTCCAGGCTAACCAAGATGTCTCTGCCTGACGACCTCCACGGGACCTTTGGACCAGCATCGTAGCCAGACGAACGGATTGGAAGCTGAGAACGGGAGGAAACCCCCGTTATTCGACTCCCATCTACTGGACCTCTGAGCGACAACATGTGGACCCGTCTCCGGCCCGTGGTCACATCACAAAGTAGGCTGGTTAATGGTCCATGTCCATGTTTGCGATTGGTCAGAGGCTGCAAGCCCCGCGCCTTTAATGTGAATGGAGCTGGACTGGGAAACCCTGGTTGATTGATGGAGTTGATAACCAGCCTCATGTGATCCTGGATGTTGAACCTGCTGAACACTGTGTGGAGGATGAAACATGAAGCTTCATGTCTCCAGGCAGCTGTGAGACATCTGATGACTGAATAAACGTTTTCAGGAACTCACTGTGAATCATCCCCTTGTCAAACGGGAACCTTTCCACCACAGTCCCTTGGCTGCCGGGGAACTCTCGAAGGTGAACTGAAATTTAGGATCAAATCCATCAAAATATACAGAAAAAAAGCAGCGAGCAGCAAAAGAGGTTTTGATTTCTCAGTAAAGTCACTTTAGAAAAGACAAATTGAAAACAAAGTAAAGAACATACTGATGCACGACCGGTTTTCACTGCTGTTAGCCTTACTTCTGACATGTGGACATCCATCAATATGGATGCCTACCTGGCTGTAACATGCCATTTTGTGGGTGAGAAAACACACTCAGTTCAGTGCTGTTAGGAGTGCAGGCATTCCCCCAATCACACACTGCTGAAAATATAGCTCGTGTGAAAGCCTCCCTGATGGAGGAATGGGGAATCGCTAATAAGGTGACATGTATGGTCACTGATGGTGCTCCCAATATGGTTGCCTGTGTGAGAGAGCTGAAGCTTCGGCACCATATTTGCATTGCACACACACACTGAATCTGATAGTGAAGAAGACACTTGACCAGCAGCCTGCGCTCTCTGGCATCCGGGCCAAAGCACGGAAGCTGGTTGGCTTCTTTAGAAGCAGCACCACTGCTGAGGTATGCTCTTTCCCTTTATTCCAATTTCTAATAACGCTAATAGTTTGTCTGTGTTCCTACTGCAGTGATTTAATGGCCTACTCATCTGTATCTTTAAAGGAGAAGCTTACACAAGTGCAACTTCATCTGGGGATGGCAAACATGAAGCTCATGCAAGAAGTGGAGACCAGATGGAGCAGCACATATTTGATGCTGCAACGTTTGGTGGAGCAAAGGGAGCCAGTAGGAGCAGCGTTAGCTGGGTGACAACATGACATCCCCTTCCTAACATCAGAAGAGTTCAACATTGTTGGAGGGTGCCTTTCTTTGCTGTCTCCCTTCTATGATGCCACTGTAGAGCTGTCAGCAGAGGAAAATGTGTCTGCCTCCAAAGTTGTCCCCCTCGTGAAGATGCTGGATCACACCCTTCAGGAGGAAATAACAAAGCCGGCACCTGCAGCAGCGTTGGAAATGGGAGACCAGCTCATCAGGCAACTCCGGGAGAAGCTGTACACTTTGCAGTCGATGAGCAACATGTCTCTTGCTACCCTCCTGGACCCCCGATTTAAAGCAATAGGATTTTTCAGCCAAACAAAAGCCACCGAAGCAATAAAACGACTGACCTCCGAGTGTGCCACCATTATACGGTCAACACAAAGCAGAGAGGAAATCCCCCAGGCTTCCACCTCTCATGATGTCACAGGAGGGAATCTATTATTTTACATTTTGAGATCAATTATTCCTATGAGAACACTTAGTAACATGATCTGTGGTTTCCTCTTAGGTAGCAAACTGTGGCATCGTTTCGACACCAGCGTCATGGAGGCACGGAAGACTCAAAATGTGACAGCAGATGCCCTGTGGAGGTCCAGCGCTACCTGTCAGAGCCAAATATAAGCAGGCTGGGAAACCCTCTGGAGTACTGGGAGAGGCAACATTTACTGTATCCAAATTTATATAGACTTGCTCTTGCGTTTGTGTGCACGCCAGCATCTTCTGTACCCTGTGAAAGGGTGTTTTCAAAGGCCGGAGAGGTTGTGTCAAAAAAAAGGAATCGTTTAAAACCAAAAACTGTTGAGAAACTGTTATTTCTGAATAAAAATGAATAAAATGTCCCCTGTCCTGTACATCATTGTCCAAGTTACACAAGCATATTCAGTCCCCTCTTCCTAGTTCCACAAACACTTCCACTGTCCTCTGCCTGCTTAAGCTCATGCCATTTTCCTAAAGTGACAGAAAAACATTATTACACAACCTGCCATATCATATGATACGACCATTTTGGGAAAATTTACACACACAGAATACATTCAAAAAATATTTTATTATGCACATATGTGATAATTTATGTACAGAAATTATTTGGTCATACATTTTTGTAATTCATAGTCATTCCCAACAGCCATAACAGACACAAACATTCAATGCATCACATGTGGTTCAGATACAGCTGCCTGTCATTATACACTTGGCCAGCAGGTGGTTTCGTGTTCACATGAAGCTTCGAGAAATGAACCCTTTCTGGAACCAATTGGCTGAAGTGGTTCGATGCCTCATGAGGCTTCATCTCACCATCACTAGTGAACATGATCCTGGAACGACTTTATAGAGACGTGTTGCTGACATCAGATTCAAAATAAGCAGATATTTTTCATAAAACAATAAAATTTCTCAGTTTCAACATTTGATATGTTGTCTTTGGTCTATTTGCAAGAAAATATGGGTTCATGTGATTTGCAAATCATTGCATTTTGTTTTTATTTACTTTTTACGCAGCATCCCAACTTTTTTGGTAACGGGGTTGTAACTGATTTGAACATTTCCCTCCATGATGTTTGGGATAAAGACACTTTTTCCTTTATGTGCCTCTGAGCTCCACAGTTTTAAATTTGTAATTGAACAGTTCACGTGATTAATGTGCACACTCACACGTGTGCATGTTAGTTTGACCAGAGAGTATTTACAGCATTTTTACATGCAGTCGCTCCTTTCAGGGCTCCATGGTGTTCGTTCATTTGTCTTCACAGATGTTTGAGGTGACTCAGGTGTGTTGAACTGTTTCATTAGCACCGGTAGAAGAGTGCAGGTGTTCTCATCTTCTAATCTACTAAAAATGTTGTTTCATGTCCCGACTGTACTCCTTCCCTCCAGATGCACCTCTTTAACACTGCCATACTGTGGCAGCACTGAGCTGCAGTTGTTCTCATTCACTTAAACATGAAAATCATCCTGAAATCAGGTTCTAAAACATCTAAATGAGGAGTTTAACAAGTAGGAGCCTCAGTGGAAATTTACATATATTATTATGTACATAATGTAAATAATGTACACATTGTCATTAATATGGTAAATTATTTGCTTTTAAGTTCTGTACTGTAACATCTTGAACTTGACGTAGTTTACCTCCTCGTTGATGAGACCTGACTGACTGCTGACCTCAAAGGGGCCTGAGAGCCCTGACACCTGTAACCCAGAGATAAAGGGTCCTATTTACGTTCCCCTTGGTGCAGCACAGGTGCGTCGGGGGCGCTGACCCGAGTGCCTTTTATGTTTTATGGCTGATATTATCTGCTGCGTCATGACATCATGACGCAGCAACTGCCTCATTACATCCAATTCAACAGACAAGAGTCAGCTTCATGTTTTATGTGATTATATTAATCAGAAGATTGCATTCAAAAAATGGTTTTAGTTGTTTATGTGGGATTAAAGATGTAAAACATCCACCGAACCTGTCTGTGGGATTTTGATGGGTCTGTCCATGTGTGCTCTGCACACTGCAGCCACAGAATCAGCCCTCTGGCTGCGCTGCATGTAGACCTGGTTCGAGCAGGCAGAGGTTCAAGTTCACCATTGACACCAATTGCGCTGCACCAGCGCATCTTTACCGACACACCACCTGTTGCACCGTTTCCCCCATCTCGGCACAGCTGGGTTTGCCTCCGTCCACCAAAACTGCAATTCAGCACAAACTATCGTTTCACTAAGTACAGCAAAGCTCCTGTACTTGTGTTGCACCTGCACTGTGAAAATATGGGCGCTAATTTCTAAAATACATGCAGGTATTATTTACTGTAGCCCGGTGCCAACCCTGCCAACACCGCTGCAACTACCACCAAAGTTTGTTTTCCAGATCACAGCATATTTTCAAAGTTGTCTTTGATGAACGTCAGCAACTTGACGAGGTGCGCAGCGTTTATTCTGCGCTGAACCGACGCCGGTCTCTGATTGGTCGACGGTTCAGAGAGGCTGTGCTAACGCTAATACAAGCCGAGTTCCCAGACTGTATTCACAGAGAAGAAAACTGAAGCTGTGAGTGACGGTCGGTGCAGACAGGCTATATTTATGGCAAATTCTTGGATTCATATAATTTTGCCATTTCATCTGCTGGTTTAACCGGCCTTAGCCCGACACTGTTGTTCTTTACAGCTTCTAATTCAACCCTCAGAGAAAAAGAGAGAGAAGGTGTGAGGGAGAGAGGAACAGTGGACGGTGACACATTTCCCAGCAGGAGGTGAAGGATCCAGCTCACTCTTCAGACTAATGAGAGAGAATGAAGGCAGAGTCAAACTGAAGCAACTTTCTCACATGGTGACGCTGTGTTACGTCCTCAGAGTGACGGGGAGCAAAACAGCAACAAGACACAGGGAAGGAAAAGAAGAAGCTGAAAAAACAAACGAATGAATAAAACTAGTGATTTATTCCCCATAATGTTAACTTGAAGACAAGCAGCAGAACACAAAGACCTGATGAACAAAACAAAAAGGACAGCTGGGATGAAAACAAACCAAAGTTAAAGAAGACTCTCCTGCTGGGGGAGGAAGGAACCGACTCCAGTCCACCATCACAGTGAATAAAAGGGGCCGCAACAACAGGAGCGACAGCTGTCAGATGGCTGAATGGGACCCGCTGCACGCTGCTCCACACTTTATACCCTGCCACTGACCAGCAATCAGATTCAGGTGCAGCCAATCAGCCAGCTGGAGGAGGAGCTACCTGCAAAAGGAGGAGCAAGAAACCTACCTTGCATTTCGAAACGCAGACTCCGTACGATCTAATATTTCTACTACTATGTGGCGTGATGTCAATTTAATTCGTGAGGATTAAATCTTGCTCTCCTTATTAAAAGGAGCACCAGTCAAATATTGGACAAATTATCAATGTAAAATCAATATAAAATCAGTCAATCATAATCTAAATCAGAATTCTCATATCGGAACTCCCATGTGTCTAATTCAAAATGATTTATTGCATAACTTCTCAGTAAATTATTAAATGATAGATGTGTTTATGTGATGATATGTTTAGCCGTACGTCTTCACTTCACCGCTGGTTGTCGAGGTGATGTCCCGCTAACAACGTGGGCTTCATTAACAACTGGAATACTTTCTGGGGGAAACCTGGTCTGATCCGGAGAGACGGCATCCATCCTACTTTGGATGGTGCAGCTCTTCTTTCTAGAAACATGGCCGTGTCTCTTAACAGCCCTAAAACCTGACATCCAGGGTTGAGGCCAGGACGCAGAGCTGCAGTCTTACAGCTCCTCTGCAGCTTCTTTAGAGCTGTCACTCACCCAAAACCTTCAACATCCTGTAGAGGTTGTGTCTGTACCCAGACCACCTATATTTAAAAAACTCAAGAAAAGATCTGTCAATACAAATGTAATAAAAATGGATCCTACCAAATTAATGGATCAAAAAAATCTGACAATTAAAAGCGGATTATTAAATATGAGATCTCTCTGGTCTAAATCTCTGTTAGTAAATGACTTGATAACTGATCATCAGATTGATTTACTCTGTCTCACAGAGACCTGGCTGCAACAGGAAGAATATGTTAGGATTAATGAAGCAACTCCTCCCAGTCATATTCATTATCATATTCCTAGAGATTCAGGAGGAGGAGGAGGAGGAGGAGGAGGAGGAAGAAGAGGAGAAGGAGGAGAAGGAGGAGGAGGAGGAGGAGGAGGAAGAAAGGAGGAGGAGGAGGAGGAGGAGGAGTGGCAGCAATCTTCCACTCAAGTTTATCAATTAATCCAAAGCCTAAACTTAGTTGTAAATCATTTGAGAGTCTGACTCTTAGTCTCTCACCCAAACTGGAAAGCAGAGAAACGGATTGTATTGTTGTTGTTTATCTCCCACCTGGTCCTTATTCAGAGTTTCTAACTGAACTCTGACTTTTGATCAGATTTAGTGCTGAGTTCAGATAAAGTGATGATAGTGAGAGACTTTAACATTCATGTTGACGTGGACAACGACAGCCTCAGTTCTACTTTCAGATCATTATTAGATTCTATAGGCTTTTATCAGGATGTAAATAAACCCCGTCACCGTGGTAACCACACCCTCCATCTGGTTCTGTCATATGGGATGGAAACTATGTCATGAGGAAGAGGTGTCATGAGGAGGGGGTGTCATGATGAGGAGGTGTAATGAGGAGAGGTGTCATGAGGAGGAGGTGTCATGATGAGGAGGTGTCATGAGGAGGAGGTGTCGTGAGGAAAGGGCGTCATGAGGAGGAGGTGTCATGAGGAAAAGGTATCACGAGGAGGAAGTGTCATGAGGAGGAGGTGTCATGAGGAAAGGGCGTCATGAGAAGGAGGTGTCATGAGGAGGGGGTCTCATGAGGAGGAGGTGTCATGAGTAGGAGGTGTTGAGGAAAGGGAGTCATGAGGAGGAGGTGTCATGAGGAGGGGGTGTCATGAGGAGGTGAAGGAGGTGGAGAAGAGTGAGAGAGGTGAAGGAGGAGAAGAGTGAGAGAGAGGTAAAGGAGGGTGGAGAAGAGTGAGAGAGGTGAAGGAGGAGGAGAGTGAGAGAGAGGTGAAGGAGGAGGAGAGTGAGAGAGAGGTGAAGGAGGGTGAAGAGTGAGAGAGAGGTGAAGGAGGAGGAGAAGAGTTAGAGAGAGGTGAAGGAGGTGGAGAAGAGTGAGAGAGGTGAAGGAGGAGTAGAAGAGTGAGAGAGGTGAAGGAGGAAGAGAGTGATAGAGAGGTGAAGGAGGAGAAGAGTGAGAGAGATGAAGGAGGAGGAGAAGAGTGAGAGAGAGGTGAAGGAGGAGGAGAAGAGTGAGAGAGAGGTGAAGTATCCATACTTCTGTAACAGATTTAGTACGTCCCAGTAGTTAGCATGTTGAAAGTACCAGGATGTTGTACTACATCTGCAGTCTGCAGGTCAGCATGATACTCTGGAAGTTCTGACCCACAATCCTCTGCAGAGACAGTTGGTGGCGCTGAAGCTCCGCCCACAAAAGGAAGAAGAAGAAGAAGAAGAAGAGGAAGAAGAAGAGGAAGAAGAAGAAGAGGAAGAGGAAGAGATATTAAAATGAAGTTTGTTCCAAATCACATCCTCTTTCTTTTTACTACAAACGTTGCGCTACAGATGGCGATGGATACGACCAAGAGGGTCAAAGGTCGAGATGCATTTCTATGATGCAGTAGTATGTCCCAGTTGTACACATACTACATGTAACACTACATAGTTTGTAAGTAGCTGCAGTATCTTTATTCTTTTAGTACAGACTGCACAATACGACCAGAGGTACTACAACATCCTGGTACTTTTGGCATCCTATGTTTAACATGCTACGTGCTGGGACATACTAAATCTGTTTCTGGCGTACTAGATAGTACGTTACTATGGATAGTGGAACGCAGGCAGTATGTGATTCCAAATGCAAGGTCGGTTTCTTGCCTAAACGACTCCTCCTTTTCCAGGTAGCTCTAAAACTTAATGGAAGTGAGCCCACATTAATTTCAGTAGCGTTCCCTTTGTTACAAGTCCAAATGTCTGCTGTTCCAACTCTTGCCTACATCCAACCAAACAGACCAAAAAATATCACGAGTCACTCCTGCAGGTTGTATTCAAAGGTTGGAGGTTAATATAACTGTCCAAAATAAATGTAAAAACACAATTTAATGAATTCATCATAAAGAATGAAAGAACAGAAGCCAGTGCTGTTCATAATGATATGAATCGTAACCAAAACTAGAAGCATAAACTAAAGAAAATGATCCACGGAGGATTTCCCGTTAGTCCTGCTGTGGTCGGACGGACAGACGGACTCACTGCTGTCCTGCTGCTGGAGGGTCAAAGAACAGAGCTGCCATTCAGTCCATTCAGTCATATGGCTCCACTCTGTCCACAGCACAGCAGCACTCAGTGGTTAACACGGTAACTATGCTGACTTCTCCGTGACGTCACAGCGTTCAGTCAGCTGCACACCAACGACGTCGCTGTGAAAAGGAAATCTGCACAATCATATTGTTGCAACTCAAAGACGTTAGTTTCAAATTCCAGAAGAGATGCATCCAAAGACATTAAACACCAGACTGAGGACACCTCCATTATCAGTATTGTGTTATTATTATATGATGTGGCAGATCAAATATAATAATATATAAAGAAGAAGAACCCGTTCGGATGCAGGTGAACAGAAAACTCAACGTCTGGCTGAGCAGCTGCAGGAAACCAACCAGCAACAAGCAGCTCTGAATGAACTGTGACAAGGTGTTGTTTTCTCCCTCCCACCCCCCACCCCCCACCCCCCTCTCTCTGTCTTCTGTCTTCCGGGAACACTAATAGGCTCCATGCAGAGTAATGTGACCAATTGAATCATTCTCGCCGTGGAGCTGGAGGCTGCAGATCGAAGGAGCAGAGAGCTCAGTCCAGCTCCACACCGAGGAAACCTCTCCGGGTGACGCTTTCTCATCTTCTGCTCGGGACTCCTCGGGGATTTTAAAGGAACTAGTGGCCCTCTCTCCATTAGCCTCGGCCCCTTTCTCCTGCTGCAGACCTCAGACCAGCTCCCAGGTGAAAAGGTCAGAGGGCCGCTGTTCAGCCCTGACTGCGACCGTAGGTGAGTGCAAACAGCTGATGCAGGCCGAGCGGTGATAGCAGGACAATTACAAAACAGGATGACATGAATTGTGAGAACTTTATAGGCTTTGACAAGTTTCCTGTTTATCCTCAACTGAAATAATCTCTTCAATCCAGAGGTGTTAGAGCTGTGAGCCGTGAGGACATCTGACCCGTCCTGACGGGACAGCAGATGTGTTCACTTCAGTGTTACAGATGATTATTATCATTGTGTGAAGTAAACAGCTGCAGACTGAACGTTACATAAACCCCTGAGCTCCCCTCCAAGCTGCCTACACATTTCCACGAATTTCCTTTTCTTCAAATTTACGTGAGCAGAGATCGGTTAGAGACAGAAAATGGCTGACAAGGTTCTGTCACGCAAAACTGTCATTACGAAGAGATGATCACAGCAGAGTCTAAATGTTTCAGCCGCCTCAGGGAGTCCACGCTCCTCAGAGCAGCTACACACTGTTGTTTGCACCATCATACATTGAAACATCTCGGTGGGAGGAAACGACTATATTTTGATTGCACTGCATATGTCTCTGTACCTCGAGTTTATGTCATGGAGTCAAAACTGAAGAAGTATTCTCAGTCCATCGCTGTTAAGTTTCACAAAAATGGATATGTGAGATTGAACACGTAAACATAAAGGAGCATGGAACCTCACGTGATCACCAGTTATACACAGGACAGTTAATGTACTCCTCTCTGAGTGTAATCATCAATGAATTTAATGGAAAATATGAACTGAAAGGTCATCAGAAACTCACTGAACTCACACAGTCACATTATTTAAGCTGCAGAATTCACACACTTCATGATGTATGTGTACAAAAATAGGACAGGAAGCAGCTCTTCTGTAAAAATAGAGCATGATTGCATCTGTTTTTACAGGTTTAATCACCGACACATCTGAATCTACTAAAAATCATCAAGAGAATTAAGAGTTTAATCTAACATATGTGAAATTGCAATAATCCTAAAAGTTGGATTTAAAGTGCATCAATATAAGTCATATAAATACATTGTTCTTCTTTTGCAAAACGTTTCATGTGTTAGCCTCTAACACTGTGTCACTGATTAGGTAAAGATGGTTGTCTTAGTTAAATAGTGGGAAAAAAAAAATCAACAATGACCTTTTTAATATTTAACCAAAACTAGCCTCTTTCCCTGGCCAGTGTTTTGGTAGCCGTATGCTAACTACTAGTGGAACAGTGACTGTGGAACATCAAGCCCCGCCTCCTGCTCATGACCTCTGCTTACAACACCTCCTAAACTGGAAGGAAATGTGGTGAGCATAAACCAGGCAGCAATGATGTCTCACTCAGTACAGTGTGAACAGATGTATGTCTGCTCGAGGAATGCCTCCTCAGCAGTATTTATCTTAGTGTTACATCAGAACTGGAAAACACCTGAAAACAGAAGTCAGTCTTAATTCTTCAGACTTTTCTCCAATTATTTTCCAAGAACTGTAAATCTGTAGTCTGTCCGCACCGACCGTCGCTCAGTGAATACAGTCTGGGAACTCGGTTCGTATTAGCGTTAGCACAGCCGCTCTGAAGGGCGGACCAATCATAGACCAGTGTCGGTGGTTCACCGTGTTTGTCCCGTGATTGGACGGCTGGTGACAGTCGAGCACAAGTCTCAATGTAAACGCTCATCAGCTCGTCAGCTCATCATGCTGCTGTTTTTCATTAAAAAGCCTTTGGTGGACACGGTCGGTCGCTGTAGCGCTGGCAGAGTGTTGGACGGTTACCGCGTGAGCTGATTGATTAAAATCAACCCGAGGTCTACGCCCAGTAGGATGAACCATTGCAACTGGTTCTCTATGGAGGGTGGACAGACCATAATCCCTAAACATTCCAAGAGTACATGAAGTGACTCCTGTTCAGGTGTTTTAAATCACCTGAACAGACTTTGCCAATTAAAATCTCTCCAAGACAATAAGTTGGTTGATTTTCCATCGGTATGATATATGTTAACTTGCTTATTCTTTACGAAACCAGCTAAACATGTACTTTACATCCAAAGTGATCGCCAGAAACCCAACATGTTTTGGTTCCAGGAATAGTAGAACATGTTTATTTCATTTTCCTCTAGTGTGACGAGAAACAGCTCATCCATGTTGAGTCTGTGTTTCGGAGCTGGACGTGGTTAGCTTAGCTTAGCATTAAGCCTGCAGCCAGAGAAACAAATCCGAACTGAAAGAGTACATCTCCAAACATCTGTAAAGCTCAGTGCGTAAAATAGTACAGCATTTTATCTTTTACTGCAAGTTAGAGTGAGTGTGTGCAGCTTTATGAGGTCTGGTTGGTATCCTTGTAGCCCTCATTCAACCGGTCGAACCCCCCACTTCTGAGCCTGGTTCTGTTGGAGGTTTCTTCCTGTTAAAAGAGAATTTTTCCTTCCTTCTGTTGGAGGTTTCTTCCTGTTAAAAGATTGATTTTTCTTCCTTCTGTTGGAGGTTTCTTCCTGTTAGAAAAGTTTTTCATTAGTTCTGTTGGAGGTTTCTTTCTGTTAAAAGGTATTTTTTCTTTCTTTGTGTTTGAGGTTTCATCCTGCTGAAAGAAAGTTTGTCCTTCCTTCTGTTGGAGGTTTCTTCTGTTGAAATTTTTTCCTTCCTTGCGTGGGAGGTTTCTTCTGGTTAAAAGAGAGTTTTTCCTTCATTCTGTTGGAGGGTTATTCTGTTTCCTTTCTTCTGTTGGAGAATTCTTCCTGTTGAGAGCGAGTTTTTCCATCCTTTTGTTGGAGGTTTCTTCCTGTTAAAATACAGTTTTTTCTTCCTTCAGTTGGAGGTTCCATCCTGTTAAAAGGTATTTTTTTCTTTCTTTGTGTTTGAGGTTTCTTCTTGCTGAAAGAGAGTTTTTCCTTCTTTCTCTTGGAGGTTTCTTCCTGATATAAAAGTTTGTCACTGCTTCTGTTGGAGGTTTTTTCCTGTTAAAAGAGAGTTTTTGCTTCCTTATTTGGGAGGTTTCTTCCTGTTAAAAGGTAGCTTTTCGTTGCATCTGTTGGAGGTTTCTTCTGTTAAAAGGTAGTTTTTCATTGCCTCTGTTGGAGGTTTCTTCTGTTAAAAGGTAATTTTTTTCCTTCTGTTGGAGGTTTCTTCTGTTAAGAGCTTGGTTTTCCTTACTTATGTTGGAGGTTTCTTTCTTTTAAAAGGTATTTTTTCTTTCTCCGTGTTTGAGGTTTTGTCCTGCTGAAAGAGAGTTTTTCCTTCCTTCTGTTGGAGGTTTCTTCCCGTTAGAAAATTTCGTCATTGCTTCTGTTGGAGGTTTCTTCCTGTTAAAAGAGAGTATTTCCTTCCCTCTGTTAGAAGTTTTGTCCTGTTAAAAGGTAGTTTTTCATTGCTTCTGTTGGAGGTTTCTTTTGTTAAAAGTTAGTTGTTCCTTCTGTTGGAGGTATATTCTGTTTAAAAGGTAGTTTTTACTTCTGTTGGAGGTTTCTTCATTTTAAAAGGTAGTTGTTCATTGCTCCTGTTGGAGGTTTCTTCTGTTAAAAGGTAGTTTTTCCTTCCTTCTGTTGGAGTTTTTTTTTTTTTCACATTAAAAAAGAGAGTTTTTCCTTGCTTCTGTTGAAGGTTTTTTCCAGTTAAAACTTTTTTTTGCTGTTGGAGGTTTCTTCTGTCAAATGGTTTTTTTTCCTTCCTTCTTTTGGAGGTTTCTTCATGTAAGAAAAGTTTGTCATTGCTTCTGTTGGAGGTTTCTTTCTGTTAAAAAGTATTTTTTCTTTCTTCATGTTTGAGGTTTCACTCTGCTGAAAGAGAGTTTTTCTTTCCTTCTGTTGGAGGTTTCTTCCCCTTAGAAAAGTTTGTCATTGCTTCTTTTGGATGTTTCTTCCTGTTAAAAGAGAGTTTTTCCTTCCTTCTTTTGGAGGTTTCTTCCTGTTTGAAAAGTTCGTCATTGCTTCTGTTGGAGGTTTCGTCATGTTAAAAGTTAGTTGTTCCTTCTGTTGTAGGTATCTTCTAAGAGCTTGGTTTTCCTTACTTCTGTTGGAGGTTTCTTCCTGTTAAAAGAGTTTTTCCTTCCCTCTGTTGGAAGTTTCTTCCTGTTAAAATGTAGTTTTTCATTCCTTATTTTTTGGAAGTTTCTTCCTGTTAAAAGTTAGTTGTTCCTTCTGTTAGAGGTATCTTTTGTTTAAAAAGTAGTTTTTCGTTCAGCTGTAGGTATCTTCTTTTTAAAAGGTAGTTTTTCCTTCAGTTGGAGATTTTTTTTTTTCCAGTTAAAAGTTTTTTTTTTCCATTGGAGGTTTCTTCTTTTAAAAGGTTGTTTTCCCTTCCTTCTTTTAGAGGTTTCTTCCTGTTACAAAAGTTTGTCACTGCTTCTGTTGTAGGTTTCTTCCTGTTAAAAGACAGTTTTTCCTTGATTCTGTTGGAGGTTTCTTCTGTTAAAAGGTTGTTTGTCCTTCCTTCTGATGGCGGATTCTTCCGTTAAAAAGTAGTTTTTCCTTGCTTCTGTTGGATGTTTCTTCTGTTAAAAGGTTGTTTTTCCTTACTTCTGTTGGAGGTTTCTTCCTGTTCGAAAAGTTTGTCATTGCTTCTGTTGGAGGTTTCTTTCTGTTAAAAGAGAGTTTTTCCTTCCTTCTTTTGGAGGTTTCTTCCTGTTCGAAAAGTTCGTCATTGCTTCTGTTGGAGGTTTCTTCCTGTTAAAAGTTAGTTGTTCCTTCTGTTGAAGGTATCTTCTGTTTAAAAGGTAGTTTTTCCTTCAGTTGGAGGTTTCTTCTAAGAGCTTGGTTTTCCTTCCTTCTGTTGGAGGTTTCTTCCTGTTAAAAGAGTTTCTCCTTCCCTCTGTTGGAAGTTTCGTCCTGTTAAAATGTAGTTTTTCATTGCTTCTTTTGGAAGTCTCTTCCTGTTAAAAGTTAGTTGTTCCTTCTGTTGGAGGTATCTTCTGTTTAAAAGGTAGTTTTTCCTCCAGTTGTAGGTATCTTCTTTTTAAAAGGTAGTTTTTCCTTCAGTTGGAGGTTTCTTCTGTTAAGTGCTTGGTTTTCCTTCTGTTGGAGGTTTCTTCTGTTAAAAGACAGTTGGAGGTTTTTTCCAGTTAAGAGTACTTTTTTTTTCCATTGGAGGTTTCTTCTTTTAAAAGGTTGTTTTCCCTTCCTTCTTTTGGAGGTTTCTTCCTGTTACAAAAGTTCGTCACTGCTTCTGTTTTAGGTTTCTTCCTGTTAAAAGACAGTTTTTCCTTGATTCTGTTGGAGGTTTCTTCTGTTAAAAGGTTGGTCGTCCTTCCTTCTAATGGCGGATTCTTCCGTTAAAAAGTAGTTTTTCTTTGCTCCTTTTGGAGGTTTCTTCTGTTAAAAGGTAGTTTTTCCTTACTTCTGTTGGAGGTTTCTTCCTGTTAGAAAAGTTCGTCATTGCTTCTGTTGGAGGTTTATTTCTGTTAAAAAGTATTTTTTCTTTCTTCATGTTTGAGGTTTCATCCTGCGGAAAGAGAGTTTTTCTTTCCTTCTGTTGGAGATTTCTTCCCCTTAGAAAAGTTTGTCATTGCTTCTTTTGGAGGTTTCTTCCTGTTAAAAGTTAGTTGTTCCTGCAGTTGTAGGTATCTTCTTTTTAAAAGGTAGTTTTTCCTTCAGTTTGAGGTTTCTTCTAAGAGCTTGGTTTTCCTTACTTCTGTTGGAGGTTTCTTCCTGTTAAAAGAGTTTTCCCTTCCCTCTGTTGGAAGTTTCTTCCTGTTAAAATGTAGTTTTTCATTGCTTCCGTTGGAAGTTTCTTCCTGTCAAAAGGTAGTTGTTCCTTCTGTTGGAGGTATCTTCTGTTTAAAAGGTAGTTTTTCCTTCAGTTGGAGGTTTCTTCTGTTAAGAGCTTGGTTTTCCTTCTTTTGGAGGTTTCTTCTGTTAAAAGGTTGTTTTCCCTTCCTTCTTTTGGAGGTTTCTTCATGTTACAAAAGTTCGTCACTGCTTCTGTTGTAGGTTTCTTCCTGTTAAAAGACAGTTTTTCCTTGACTCTGTTGGAGGTTTCTTCTGTTAAAAGCTTGTTTTTCCTTCCTTCTGATGGCGGTTTCTTCCGTTAAAAAGTAGTTTTCCCTTCCTTCTGTTGGAAGTTTCTTCAGTTAAAAGTTTTTTTTTCCTTACTTCTGTTGGAGGTTTCTTCCTGTTCGAAAAGTTCATCATTGCTTCTGTTGGAGGTTTCTTCCTGTTAAAAGAGTTTTTCATGTCTTCTGCTGGAGGTTTCTTTCTTTAAAAAGGTATTTTTTCTTTCTTCGTGTTTGAGTTTTCATCCTACTGAAAGAGAGTTTTTCCTTCCTTCTGTTGGAGGTTTCTTCCCGTTAGAAAAATTCGTCACTGCTTCTGTTGTAGGTTTCTTACTGTTAAAAGACAGTTTTTTCGCGACTCTGTTGGAGGTTTCTTTTGTTAAAAGGTTTCTTTTCCTTCCTTCTGATGGCGGTTTCTTCTGTTAAAAAGTATTTTTTCCTTCCTTCTGTTGGAAGTTTCTTCAGTTAAAAGGTTGTTTTTCCTTATTTCTGTTGGAGGTTTCTTCCCGTTCGAAAAGTTTGTCATTGCTTCTGTTGGAGGTTTCTTTCTTTTAAAAGGTATTTTTTTTTTCTTTCTTCATGTTTGAGGTTTCATCCTGCTGAAAGAGAGTTTTTCCTTTCCTTTGTTGGAAGTTTCTTCCTGTTAAAAGAGTTTTTCCTTTCCTTTGTTGGAAGTTTCTTCCTGTTAAAAGGTAGTTGTTCTTTCTGTTGTAGGTATCTTCTGTTTAAAAGATCGTTTTTCCTTCAGTTGGAGGTTTCTTCTGTTAAGAGCTTGGTTTCCCTTACTTTTGTTGGAGGTTTCTTCCTCTTAAAAGAGTTTTTCCTTCCCTCTGTTGGAAGTTTCTTCCTGTTAAAAGGTAGTTGTTCCTTCTGTTGGAGGTATCTTCTTTTTAAAAGGTAGTTTTTCCTTCAGCTGTAGGTTTCTTCTGTTAAGAGCTTGGTTTTCCTTCTTTTGGAGGTTTCTTCCTGTTAGAAAAGTTCATCACTGCTTCTGTTGTAGGTTTCTTCTTTTTAAAATACAGTTTTTCCTTGGTTCTGTTGGAGGTTTCTTCTGTTAATAGGTTGTTTTTCCTTCCTTCTGTTGGCAGTTTCTTCCGTTAAAAAGTACTTTTTCCTTCCTTACGTTGGAAGTTTCTTCAGTTAAGAGGTTGTTTTTCCTTACTTCTGTTGGAGGTTTCTTCCTGTTCGAAAAGTTTGTCATTGCTTCTGTTGGAGGTTTCTTCCTGTTAAAAGAGTTTTTCCTTTCCTTTGTTGGAAGTTTCTTCCTGTTAAAAGGTAGTTGTTCATACTGTTGGAGGTATCTTCTTTTTAAAAGGTAGTTTTTCCGACAGTTGGAGGTTTCTTCTGTTAAGAGTTTTTTTTCGCCATTGGCGGTTTCTTCTGTTAAAAGGTTGTTTTCCCTTCCTTCTGTTGGAGGTTTCTTCTGTTAAAAGTTTTTTTTTTTTTTTTCCATTGGAGGTTTCTTCTGTTAAAAGGTTGTTTTCCCTTCCTTCTGTTGGAAGTTTCTTCCTGTTAGAAAAGTTCGTCACTGCTTCTGTTGTAGGTTTCTTCCTGTTAAAAGACAGTTTTTCCTTGATTCTGTTGGAGGTTTCTTCTGTTAAGAGCTTGGTTTTCCTTCTGTTGGAGGTTCCTTCTGTTAAAAGACTGTTTTTCCTTGCTTCTGTTGGAGGTTTTTTCCAGTTAAAAGGTTTTTTTTTTCCATTGGAGGTTTCTTCTTTTAAAAGGTTGTTTTCCCTTTTGTCTTTTGGAGGTTTCTTCCTGTCAGAAAAGTTCGTCATTGCTTCTGTTGGAGGTTTCTTTCTTTTAAAAGGTATTTTTTATTTCGTCGTGTTTGAGGTTTTGTCCTGCTGAAAGAGAGTTTTTCCTTCCTTCTTTTGGAGGTTTCTTCCCGTTAGAAAAGTTCGTCATTGCTTCTGTTGGAGGTTTCTTCCCGTTAGAAAAGTTCGTCATTGCTTCTGTTGGAGGTTTATTCCTGTTAAAAGAGTTTTTCATGTCTTCTGTTAGAGGTTTCACCTGCTGAAAGAGAGTTTTTCCTTCCTTCTTTTGGAGGTTTCTTCCCGTTAGAAAAGTTCGTCATTGCTTCTGTTGGAGGTCTATTCCTGTTAAAAGAGTCTTTCCTTCCCTTTGTTGGAAGTTTCTTCCTGTTAAAAGGTAGTTGTTCCTTCTGTTGGAGGTATCTTCTTTTTAAAAGGTCGTTTTTCCTACTGGTGGAGGTTTCCTCTGTTAAGAGCTTTGTTTTCCTTCTGTTGGAGGTTTCTTCTGTTAAAAGACAGTTTTTCCTTGCTTCTGTTGGAGGTATCTTCTTTTTAAAAGGTCGTTTTTCCTACTGGTGGAGGTTTCCTCTGTTAAGAGCTTTGTTTTCCTTCTGTTGGAGGTTTCTTCTGTTAAAAGGTTGTTTTCCCTTCCTTCTGTTGGAGGTTTCTTCCTGTTAGAAAAGTTCGTCACTGCTTCTGTTGTAGGTTTCTTCCTGTTAAAAGACAGTTTTTCCTCGATTCTGTTGGAAGTTTCTTCCTATTAAGAGTTATTCCTTGCTTCTTTTGGAGGTTTCTTCCTGTTCGAAAAGTTCATCATTGCTTCTGTTGAAGGTTTCTTCCTGCTAAAAGTTATTTGTTCCTTCTGTTGGAGGTATCTTCTTTTTAAAAGGCAGTTTTTCTTTCAGCTGGAGGTTTCTTCTTTTAAGAGCTTGCTTTTCCTTCTGTTGGAGGTTTCTTCTCTTAAAAGACAGTTTTTCCTTGCTTCTGTTGGATGTTTTTTCCAGTTAAAAGGTTTTTTTTTTCCATTGGAGGTTTCTTCTGTTAAAAGGTTGTTTTCCCTTCCTTCTTTTGGAGGTTTCTTCCTGTTAGAAAAGTTCATCACCGCTTCTGTTGTAGGTTTCTTCCTGTAAAAACAAGTTTTTCCTTGATTCTCTTGGAGGTTTCTTCTGTTAAAAGTTGTCCTTCCTTAATTCGGAGGTTTCTTCCAGTTAAATGAGAGTTTTTCCTTGATTCTGTTGGGGGTTTCTTCTGTTAAAAGGTTGTTTTTCCTTCCGTCTGTCGGATGTTTCTTCCTGTTAGAAAAGTTTGTCATTGCTTCTGTTGGAGGTTTCTTTCTGTTAAAAGGTATTCTTTCTTTCTTCGTGTTTGAGGTTTCATCCTGCTGAAAGAGAGTTTTTCCTTCCTTCTTTTGGAGGTTTCTTCCTGTTAGAAAAGTTTGTCATTGCTTCTGTTGGAGGTTTCTTCCTGTTAAAAGAGTTTTTTTTCCTTCCCTCTTTTGGAAGTTTATTCCTGTGAAAAGCTAGTTTTTCATTGCTTCTGTTGGAAGTTTCTTCCTGTCAAAAGGTAGTTGTTCTTTCTGTTGAAGGGATCTTCTGTTTAAAAGGTGGTTTTTCCTTCAGTTGGAGGTTTATTCTGTTAAAAGGTTGTTTTCCCTTCCTTCTGTTGGAGGTTTCTTCCTGTTAGAAAAGTTCGTCACTGCTTCTTTTGGAGGTTTCTTCCTGTTCGAAAAGTTCGTCATTGCTTCTGTTGAAGGTTTCTTCCTGTTAAAAGTTATTTGTTCCTTCTGTTGGAGGTTTCTGTTTAAAAGGTAGTTTTTACTTCAGTTGGAGGTTTCTTCTGTTAAGAGCTTGGTTTTCCTTACTTCTGTTGGAGGTTTCTTCCCCTTCAAAGAGTTTTTCTTTCCCTCTGTTGGACGTTTCTTCCTGTTAAAAGGTAGTTGTTCCTTCTGTTGGAAGTATCTTCTTTTTAAAAGGCAGTTTTTCTTTCAGCTGGAGGTTTCTTCTTTTAATAGCTTGGTTTTCCTTCTGTTGGAGGTTTCTTCTCTTAAAAGACAGTTTTTCCTTGCTTCTGTTGGATGTTTCTTCCAGTTAAAAGTTTTTTTTTTCCATTGGAGGTTTCTTCTGTTAAAAGGTTGTTTTCCCTTTCTTCTTTTGGAGGTTTCTTCCTGTTAGAAAAGTTCATCACTGCTTCTGTTGTAGGTTTCTTCCTGTAAAAACAAGTTTTTCCTTGATTCTCTTGGAGGTTTCTTCTGTTAAAAGTTGTCCTTCCTTAATTCTGAGGTTTCTTCCAGTTAAATGAGAGTTTTTCCCTGATTCTGTTGGGGGTTTCTTCTGTTAAAAGGTTGTTTTTCCTTCCTTCTGATGGTGGTTTCTTCCGTTAAAAAAGTAGTTTTTCCTTCCTTCTGTTGGATGTTTCTTCCTGTTAGAAAAGTTTGTCATTGCTTCTGTTGGAGGTTTCTTTCTGTTAAAAGGTATTCTTTCTTCGTGTTTGAGGTTTCTTCCTGTTAAAAGAGTTTTTCCTTCCTTTGCTTTTTCTCCCTTAAAGGGGAGTTTTCTTTCCCAGCTTACGTCGGAATTGTTGAAATGTTGGGTCCCTCTGCATAATGGTGCTGTAAGGACTTTAATGTGTTCAGTACCATGAAATAACCTGTGTTGTGATTTGGCGCTATACAAATATAATTGAATTGTGTCTGCACTGAGACTCAGTTGAAACCAGCCCTACCACCACACACTGGAGATGCATAACAGAGAAGGTGGGATGATGGATGGATGGATGCATCACTTTCTCCAAAAAGATTTAATATTTGTATTGAAACAGATTAAACCAACATGTTAACCAGCAGACGTGTTTGTAGTTGTATTTTTGAACTGTGGACAGAGTCGCTCAGGTGATCCACATCCTGACTCTCCACTGAACACAGACATCAGATCGGTTGTGACATTCTAGCCTGTTTTCATGTACTTGTGTTCTGGGTGATCCAGTGACCGAGCTGACTGAGAGATGAAGCTCAGGCAGCATGTGGCTCTCATGTGACCACCTTGCTGAGTGTAATCAGCCTGCTGTTTCTCGGCCTTAGGAAGATTAATGTGATCCCCATTCAGCTGCACGTTCAGTCCACACACTCCCTACAGTCTGCAGTCACCGCTGCTGATGTCACTCACGTCTTCATAAACAAACATATAATGTGGTCACATGTTGATAACTTCACTTCCGACTAAAGGTTTTTTGAAGTGTTTTGTTGTCATTGATTCACTTTTTTCATATTGTGTTTCTACAAGTCGTGACATCTTTTAAAAATGTTGTAATTATTTTGTTGTCATGTTGACGACGTTCACAGAAAATGTATGAGAAGGTGGGAATGTGCTGTATGCTGTAATTGGTGAGCAGGATGAGTGCAGTGCAGTCAGTTTAAAGCTCCCTGCAGATGAAGACGCATTCCTACTCTGCATGTCGCTGTGTTCTTCAGACAGAGTCCCAGCTGGGACCTGCTCTAATCTCCTGGCAACAATATTGACATAGAAATAGAAACTCTGGAGAGGACAGGACTCTAGCTGTCTGCCTGTCCCGACTGCCTCCACATATATCTGCTGCACATACCTAAGTTCTGCATGAATTAGAGTGAAGCTGTCGACATAATGTGGGATTTAAAGGAACAGTCCCACATTTTTACCCAGAATCACATGAAAAGATGGATATTTGTCATACTCAGGACTTGTTTAGTGAAATGAACTGCTGGACTGCATCTATAAGAAACTAAATAATTCCAAACCTTCAGTAGAGCAATATGCTAACATGCTCGCAGTGCTAAAGCGAAACTGATGTTCAGCAGGTTTACAATGTTTATATTTAGTTTAGCCTGTTAGCATGTGAGCTAAAGTACAAAGGAAGCTGATATGAATGTCATCAGTGATGCCATACTCAGGAACCAAAGTTTTTAAATTACATTTCTGGACAGAATTAAAACTAGATTATTGCAAAACGTCCTTTAACATCCATTCAGCAGTTCATAACAATCGATTTTACTCCCACCAACCAGCAGCAGGCGCATGGTGGCAGCAGGAAGCAGCAGAAGGGACAACGCTATCTCCTCTGTGGGGAACTAATGAACCAGAGTCCCAAATATCCATGAAATAAACTGTGCAGGCTACCGAGCTAACGAGGCTCCCTCATCTGTGTTTCTATTCTAAAAACGGGTGTTAGATGACTCACAAGATGTCGCAGGATAGCAAACACAAGAGGAGTGACTCATCAGGACGAACATGTGACCGTGGTCCTGGCCCCTACCTGTCCTGGCCCTCCACCGGCCATTGGCACTGTAGTAACATGCTCGGCTGTTTTATCTTTTCATTTCAGGATCACCTTCACTTCTCCTGCAATCATGACAACCAAGTCCAACAGCTGCGTGCTGGGTGGGAAGACATCCTGCTCTCCCCTGCTGTCCTCTCCACCTCGCCAGCGCCTGGTCACCAAAGATGGACACTGTGCGCTCCGTCCCCCCCTCTGCACCTCAGGCTCGTGGCGCCGGGCCCCGGGCCGGGCCTGGCTGCTGGCAGCGCAGGACCTGTGGGGACTGTTGGTGGGTCTGCGCTGGAGGTGGGTCCTAATGGCCTTCTGCGCCTCCTTCCTCGCCCACTGGTTGGTGTTTGCCTGCCTGTGGTACTTGCTGGCCCATCTCAACGGAGACCTGGCTGTGCAGGATCACGACGCCCCCCCGCAGGGGCACGTGGTCTGTGTGAAACACATCACGAGCTTCACCGCTGCCTTCTCCTTCTCCCTGGAGACGCAGCTGACTATCGGCTATGGCACCATGTTCCCCAGCGGAGACTGTCCTAGTGCCATCGCACTGCTGGCTGTGCAGATGCTGCTGGGGCTGATGCTGGAGGCCTTCATCACAGGTACAACGCTCTCACTACACCATCACTACCGAGGACACCACGCTCTCACTACACCATCACTACCGAGGACACCACGCTCTCACTACACCATCACTACCGAGGACACCACGCTCTCACTACACCATCACTACCGAGGACACCACGCTCTCACTACACCATCACTACCGAGGACACCACGCTCTCACTACACCATCACTACCGAGGACACCACGCTCTCACTACACCATCACTACCGAGGACACCACGCTCTCACTACACCATCACTACCGAGGACACAACGCTCTCACTACACCATCACTACCGAGGACACCACGCTCTCACTACACCATCACTACCGAGGACACCACGCTCTCACTACACCATCACTACCGAGGACACCACGCTCTCACTACACCATCACTACCGAGGACACAACGCTCTCACTACACCATCACTACCGAGGACACAACGCTCTCACTACACCATCACTACCGAGGACACCACGCTCTCACTACACCATCACTACCGAGGACACCACGCTCTCACTACACCATCACTACCGAGGACACAACGCTCTCACTACACCATCACTACCGAGGACACAACGCTCTCACTACACCAACACTACAGAGGACACCACGCTCTCACTACACCAACACTACCGAGGACACAACGCTCCACACTACACCAACACTACCGAGGACACAACGCTCCACACTACACCAACACTACCGAGGACACCACACTCTCACTACACCATCACTACCGAGGACACAACGCTCCACACTACACCAACACTACAGAGGACACCACGCTCTCACTACACCATCACTACAGAGGACACAACGCTCCACACTACACCATCAGTACCGAGGACACCACGCTCCACACTACACCAATACTACCGAGGACATAACGCTCCACACCACACCATCACTACCGAGGACACCACGCTCCACACTACACCAACACTACAGAGGACACAACGCTCCACACTACACCATCACTACCGAGGACACAACGCTCCACACTACACCAACACTACCGAGGACACAACGCTCCACACTACACCATCACTACCGAGGACACAACGCTCCACACTACACCAACACTACCGAGGACACAACACTCTCACTACACCAACACTACAGAGGACACAACGCTCCACACTACACCATCAGTACCGAGGACACCACGCTCCACACTACACCAACACTACCGAGGACATAACGCTCCACACTACACCATCACTACCGAGGACACCACGCTCTCACTACACCATCACTACCGAGGACACCACGCTCTCACTACACCATCATTACCGAGGACACAACGCTCTCACTACACCATCACTACCGAGGACACCACGCTCTCACTATACCATCACTACCGAGGACACAACGCTCTCACTACACCATCACTACCGAGGACACCACGCTCTCACTACACCATCACTACCGAGGACACCACGCTCTCACTACACCATCACTACCGAGGACACAACGCTCTCACTACACCATCACTACCGAGGACACAACGCTCTCACTACACCATCACTACCGAGGACACCACACTCTCACTACACCATCACTACAGAGGACACCACGCTCCACACTACACCATCACTACAGAGGACACCACACTCTCACTACACCATCACTACAGAGGACACAACGCTCCACACTACACCAACACTACAGAGGACACCACACTCTCACTACACCATCACTACCGAGGACACAACGCTCCACACTACACCAACACTACAGAGGACACCACGCTCTCACTACACCAACACTACAGAGGACACAACGCTCCACACTACACCATCAGTACCGAGGACACCACGCTCCACACTACACCAATACTACCGAGGACATAACGCTCCACACTACACCATCACTACCGAGGACACAACGCTCCACACTACACCAACACTACAGAGGACACAACGCTCCACACTACACCATCACTACCGAGGACACAACGCTCCACACTACACCAACACTACCGAGGACACCACACTCTCACTACACCATCACTACCGAGGACACAACGCTCCACACTACACCAACACTACAGAGGACACCACGCTCTCACTACACCAACACTACAGAGGACACAACGCTCCACACTACACCATCACTACCGAGGACACAACGCTCCACACTACACCAACACTACTGAGGACACCACGCTCCACACTACACCAACACTACAGAGGACACAACGCTCCACACTACACCATCACTACCGAGGACACAACGCTCCACACTACACCAACACTACCGAGGACACAACGCTCCAAACTACACCATCACTACCGAGGACACAACGCTCCACACTACACCAACACTACCGAGGACACAACACTCTCACTACACCATCACTACCGAGGACACCACGCTCTCACTACACCATCACTACAGAGGACACAACGCTCCACACTACACCATCAGTACCGAGGACACCACGCTCCACACTACACCAACACTACCGAGGACATAACGCTCCACACCACACCATCACTACCGAGGACACCACGCTCCACACTACACCAACACTACAGAGGACACAACGCTCCACACTACACCATCACTACCGAGGACACCACGCTCTCACTACACCATCACTACCGAGGACACAACGCTCCACACTACACCAACACTACCGAGGACACAGCTGCAAGCGCCTCGGTCTGGACCGCATCACTGTCAATAATAACGTTAACACACCCTCCAGTGTCATATAGAGATTATACAACAAGTTACCAACCTAAATAATAGTAATCTAAATGTGTTCATATTGTGGGACAATTTACTCTCAAAATACATAACTTTCATTTCCATGGTAACACATGGGGTATGACTAACAACTGGAAAACAATCAGTCTCGTCAGTAAACTCTTACGTAACGTACGTAATGTTTGCTACTGCAGGAAGTAGTCCAACCCTTAGCAACCACCTAAACTGCTCAGCTAGCTCAGTCTGGTTGGAACTAAGATATCTAATGAACAAAAATATCGGATGAACAAAGATATATGATGAACAAAGATATCTGATGTGCAAAGATATATTATGAACAAAGATATCTGAGAAACAAAGATATCTGATGAACAAAGATATCCAATGAACAAAGATATCTGATGAACAAAGATATAGGATAAACAAAGATATCTGGTAAACAAAGATATCTGATGAACAAAGATATCCATGAACTCCTGTGTTTTTAACATTTTAGCTCCGTGTCATGTGTTCAAACCAAACCGGTCCAGCTAGCCTCCTCTAGGACTGTAAGTGCGTGACTATCCGTGGTGTTACGGTACGGGTGCTCAGAGCGACCAAAAAGGACCAAAAGAGACCCGACTTCACCAAATGGGTCATTTAATAGAACTATAACAAGTAGAAACTACATTATATTACATATTATATGAAACTCAGTTCTAATTCTATTTTCCCATTGAGGAGGTGGAGGGATATTTGTAGTGATGAGCAGGATGTGATGTCATGATGATTTGTTCATAATGTTCAGTCGACCAATCAGATCCCTAGGGCAGAGCTATTGGTTGTATAATTACACAACAGGAGCCGAGCTGGAGCCCAAAGAAAATACCATATCGGTCAAAACCTATTTTTTTTCTCTGCTCATCTTAAAAAATATGGTCTGTTTTGGATTCACACCTTTTATTAGTAACTCTCTTGATGATGCATCCAATTCTCCAGTAACTTGAGTTTACGTATCCATCAAACTTAAAGCAAACCCCTGTCAGTCATCTTCAGTGATGTTTAACCAAACTGCTCCTGACCTAAACCAGTGATCTCCAAAACATCCGTTCATGTCCTCCTCCAACACTGCGTGGATGGAGACCTGCTGCATTACAGTTTGTTTGTAGCCTTGATCTTCTAACAGTAATCTGGAAACAAAGGTCTATGAAGCACTGTGAAGCAGTTACACGCAAAATAGTTTCAAAGCTTGTAATGCAGACAAAATGTGACATCTGCTGGTGATGCTCAGTATTGCAAGAAAAAGTAAACCTTAAAAGATTGGGCCACTTAAAGCAACAGATGTAGTTATATTGTACTTTCCACTGCGCTGCATTTCTCTGACAGTTAGTTACTTTACAGTTTAATATTTTTATTAAACATGTGATATTCTCATAAAATACATTGCTAAATATTAAAACAGTGGTTCTCACCCTTTGGCCTTTCACCTCTCACCATGTGCCAGGCTTCAGTTGTGTATGACACCAGAGAGATGTTTCCCCTCTCAACCTCTCACATGTGCTCCTTCATCATGGAACCATATCATTAAACTGAACTATGAATTATCGTGTTTTAATGTTATTAATTTGGTGTCCCTTCATCTTGTGCTTTTTGAACATTTTGCAGTTTTACCTTGGCTGCTGATGTCAGGAACGGCTGTGATTTACTGCAGTAACGATGTCCAAACATCTCACCATGTTGTTATATTGAAGTCTCATTGTTTTAACCTTCAGGTGCATTTTTAGCCAAGATTGCACGTCCCCAGAAGCGAGCAGGAGCCATCCAGTTCAGCCCTCAGGTGGTGGTGGGGCAGCATCAGGGCCAGACGTGCCTCATGCTGCGAGCCACCAACCTGCTGCAGCGCCCTCTGGTGGATGTAAAGGTGAGTGCCGTGCTCTATGAGGAGCACGAAGGTCAAGCTCTGCACCAGACCTCGCTGGACTTCCACCTGGACCATTTGGGCCAGCAGCCGTGCCCCTTCTTCATTTTCCCGCTGACATTTTACCACCCATTGGACCAGCAGAGCCCTCTGTACCCCGCCCTGTGTGAGGGCACCTCCACCCACTTTGAGCTGGTGGTATTCCTGTCAGCCTTACAGGAGGGAACTGGAGACTCCTGCCAGAAGAGGACCTCATATCTGCGCCAAGAAATCCAGTTTGACCGCCGCTTTGTTCCGGCCCTAGGGCTGGATGCTCGGGGGAGGTACATGGTGAGTGGCCATCACTTCGAAACTGCCCACTCAAAGGAGCCTTTGAACAAGGACTGTGTGGTGCAGATCAACGGGGATGGCAGCGACAGGATGGAGTAAGACGGCTGAAGCGGAGGGAAGTTCCTGACGATGGCCAGGGTAACAAAGCAGGCAGGAGGTATTTGATTTAATCTGGTAAATCTGAACGTATGTTTAAACATTTAAAATCCAAATGTACGTCACATAGATGCTGCTGTGGGCTCCCTCAGCTCGTCTATCCACTCACTGGGAGTTCTCAGTGCGACCGGAGGAGCCCATCACTACTACCAGTCGTGTTGGTTGGAACAGCTAACCAGTAGAGGGTGCTGTAGGCAGATACTGTTCATTACAACTTGTTCGTTTGTTTTTTTCTATTGTTCTGGCCAACAGTTTACCAGGATAACATATGCACCAAATTAATACTGGAGTTGTTAGACCAAGACTCACAGTCCTGGAAACACATCCAGCATTACACACCAGTAGTCAGATGATCCGACAGGTCGGACACAAACCTCGGTGTTACACGTATCAACTTATTTTAAAAAGAGGAAACGAAATGTTTAAAACAATATTTGCGGGAGCTTGCAAATGTTTTACAATTCATGCAATTTTTCTACAAAAATTTTATCATCAGAATCTGAGCTGAAAGTATTAAAACATAAAGTAAATCTTTTTAAACAAAACTCTCTTTATTAACAACAATAACTCCTCATTTCCAATCAGAAAGTCTCTGCTCCTGTTTTCATCTCCAAATAAAACTCTGTTCACCGGAGGAACAGGAACAAGAGGAGAAACAGGAAGTGACGGGGTTTGTGGGAAATGTGTTCTTCACATTAAAATGATGATTAAATGTTTGTGATCAAAGGAAGTGATTCCATATTACTGGATGTTAAATGAGTTTTCTCCACACGTCCAGTTGTCAGAGACGTCTCTTTGTTTGTTTCATCCAGCAGGTCTATGTGTTGAATGAACATGAATTAAACAGCATCTAAAGCTCTTATTTTGACAGCTGATGTAGTCCTTGGAGTCTATATGATTATTCTATTATGATGTGCAGTAGCTTTATTATCAAAGGAAGTGATCACATATTTATGCCTTTATTGGGTACATTTTTCTTTCTCCACTTGCAATTTTTTCTAATTCTCACCATTTTACACAAAATATTCACTTAAAAGTCTGGAAATTACTAAATCAAACATTTCTGATCGCAACAATCCTGGAGGGACTGTTAAATAAATACTTAATACACTGCTCAAAAAATAAAGGGAACACTTAAACAACATCCCAGATCTCAATGAATGAAATGTTCCAGTTCAAATCTTGATTCATTACATAGTGGAATGTGTTGAGAACAAAATAACATCAGAATGATCAATGGAAATCAGAATCATTATCCATGGAGGTCTGGATTCAGAATCATACTCCAAATAAAAGTGGACAAATCAGATCACAGGCTGATCCAACTTCTGTGGAGATTCCTGAAGACAAGTCCAAATGAGTCTCAGTAGTGTGTGTGTCCTCCACGTGCCTGTATCACTCCCTACAACGCCTGGGCATGCTCCTGATGAGACCACGGATGTTCTCCTGAGGGATCTCCTCCCAGACCCGGATCAAAGCATCGGTCCACTCCCGGACAGTCTGCGGTGGACGTGGCGTCGGAGGACGGAACGAGACGCGATGTCCCGGATGTGCTGGATTGGATTCAGGTCTGGGGGACGGGCGGGCCGGTCCGTAGCATCGATGCCTTCATCGTGCAGGAACTGCTGACACACTCCAGCCACATGAGGCCGAGCATTGTCCTGCATCAGAAGAACCCAGGACCCGCTGCACCAGCAGATGGTCTTCAACGGGTCTGAGGATCTCATCCCGGGACCTGATGGCAGTCAGGGTACCTCTGGCTAGCACACGGAGGGCTGCCCTCATGGAGTCTGTTTCTGACAGTTTGAGCAGAAACATGCACATTAGTGGCCTGCTGGAGGTCATTTTGTAGGGCTCTGGCAGCGCTCCTCCTGCTCCTCCTTGCACAAAGGAGCAGATAGCGGTCCCGCTGCCGGGTTGTTGTCCTCCTACGGCCCCCTCCACGTCTCCTGGTGGACCGGCCCGTCTCCCGGTATGTCCTCCGTCCTCTTGACACTGCTGACAGACGCAGCAAACCTTCTTGCCACAGCGTGCATTGATGTGCCATCCTGGATGAGCTGCACTACCTGAACAACTTCTGTGGGTTGGAGACACCTCATGCTCCCTCTAGTGGTGAGGACACTGGCAAAATGCAAAAGGGACCAACGATCATCCAGAAAGGACGAGGACAGAGAAACGGTCTGTGGTCACCACCTGCAGAACCGTTCCTTTATAGGGTTGTCTTGATAATTGCCTCATTTCCACCTGTTTGTTCCATTTGTACAACAGCAGGTGAAACTGATCCACAATCAGTGTTGATCCAAACTGGACACGTTGATTTCACAGAAGTGGGATTGATTGGAGTTACATTGAGTTGTTTAAGTGTTCCCTTTATTTTTTGGAGCAGTGTAATTTCTGTGTTGCATTCTGTGATGTCAGGAACGACTCGTCATGCATCATACCTGATGCATGACGAGAACTATACAAATAAAACCCAAATTGTAATAAACCAGATTTCTTTTAAATTTAGTAAAAGTGAATTTTATATTTCCTGATCTTTGTTGGGCTTTGTCATTGGATAGAGTATGATCGAGCTATGTTTGAAAATAAGTGGTTCAGTTATGACTTTCAGTTTCAGTTCCACTTCAACTCCAGTCATCAGCGTGTCTCTATGTAAGTATCTCAGTTATGATCATAATCAGGTTCCCATTAAAACCTGGAGAAGTCTGGTTCTGAATCCCTGCAGACATGATAAACACCAGTATCCAAGTTATTGACTTCTTGCTATGTGAACAGCTAAGTGAGAAATACCCCCTCCGTCCACCAGAGCGCGTCTGTGTCACGCACATACAGCAGGGTCAGAGTAGGTCATGGTACGAAGGTCATGTCTGAATACGGCGGTCGGGCGGTCGAATGGATCAAACCCAGGAAACCAGGGCAAGTCGTTTTCTCCTAAACAGAACTGTGAGGTTGTTGTTGGCTCAACCCAAAGCTTTCACGGCCAGTTGACTTAAAAAAATAACAAATAAAGATCATAACCTTATCTGTTGTTATGCAACCCACAGCCAACTGTGGCCCATTCAAGAGGCTGCCGGTAGCTGTTATTCTGTTAAGCTGTTATTCTGTTTCTAATTTGCAGTTTTGATTGGGCAAAAGTCAAATTTAGTTTGGTTTAAATGATTTTCAAATCTCCCTCTGGTTTGGTTTCCATGCTGGCCCGTCTGAACAACAACTACAATCCACTCGCTCCAAAAGTAGGACTCCGCCTTTGGTTACTGTGACAGTGTCTGTGCAGGTAGAAGGTGGTGTATGGATCTGATGATGTCATCCACAGGACTCCAGCTGCTCTTTCTTCTTAAAACCAGGATAAATGCCACAAGGCAGCAGGTAGTGCAGTGGTCAGCAGGAAGGCTGGACGTGGACAGAGGTGGTCTCTGTGTGGAGTATGCATGTTGTCATCATGCCTGTGATATAGAGGTGTGCACAGTGACGTCAGCAAGCTAACATGTCCACAGTGACAATGGTTGAATCCATATGTTCACCATGTGGATTTAGATTCAATTAAACAAATTAAACAAAACCAATTTTGTGATTGTTGTCATAAAAAATGCTTCATTTTGAGGCAGCTTTTACTAGAAATTGTGATGCACCTTGCCAGGTTTTATGGGATGTTTTTGTGGTAAATATATGTGGGAATTGATCAAATTTGGAAGTCTACTACTACCTAATAAAAAAGAAGTCACGTTATCACTTCCTATAACAATAAGAACACTACACATCACAGAAAACTTTTTTTTTTCTGCACCTAAAGAACCGTTGGCTCAAAGTGAGACGGTGAAAGGAGATTGAAAATGTGGAGTTATATTTTGTTTCATTTGGAAACTGTATTTTGTGCACAAATACCTTTAGCAGAGCTTCTATTCAGGTCATTTGTCTCCTACAAATACTGCAGAGATCGCTTAACTTTGTGTTAATTTTTGTGATTGAAACTCCTCGGAGGGAACTGACAACACGGTGCATAAACCACGCATTAGTCCAGTGGTTTTGAAATGCTTAATGAAACTGAAATTAATATTTTACACTTCACAGAACAGGAGTTAAAGTTAAAGCCTCGGTGCCAGCCCTGTACAGCTAAATATGGGATTATTAGGTATGGCAGGTGTATTGGAACTGTTTAAGAGCCAGTAAAGGAAGGGACAGAAATGCAGAGATTCTACTGTCATCTCATTTTAAGGGCATTTGTGTTCCTCAACAATTGTATCCTCCTCTGACATTTTCAGACAAGCAATAGAACTGAAAATGTACACCAACATGAGGTGACAATCACAACAAAGCATCAGATGATTGTACTTCCACTGTCAATATTAAGCTGCTAAGGTTATTCATCTGAAGCCTGCAAGATGTCAGGCTGCCGAACATTAGACTGACCTGCATTAATTATGGCTCAGTAGCGACTGATAGAATGATACGACTGCTGATTGATTTGTAGATTAATGCCTTTGTTTTGAAAGATCATTGCTTAAATCATGATGCAAAAAAATTATATGTTATTCTCAATTTGTCCAATAATAGATGTCTATAGATTTAACAATGAAGGCTACATTAGGACCAATAGTTTCCCTTTAAAGGCTGTTGATATGGAGCGAATCACTGTTTAAAAGAAATCCTGTAGCTACTTCAGACACATGTAAGGAAATGAGACGTGAGCGGATGACGTGTCAGAGCCTTTGTACAGTGTACATTACATAAATAAATGTTTTCTAAACAAACTGAAACATCAAGTCTGTTTTATTCATTTACTTTCCAATGTGACTACAGATGCTGTGCAACATGGAGGATACAGTATGAAACAATGCTGCCTGCTGCTGGTGTAAAGCGGTACTACAAGCCTTTACAGATGGAGACCATCATTAACTGAGTCAGTAAAGTTAATTATTGTATTGTTTTTAAGTTATCAATAAATAGGCCTAATCAATTCAACAATTTACCATAATTTTTAAAACAAAATTATCTTTAAATTTGTACCAGTGCCTGAGGTCCATCAGCTTCTACTCCTACAAATATTCAATTATAGCTGCAGATCGAAACGCTTGAGTCACTAAATCTGAAGCCTTCAACACACCATCAGTTAGACTGAGTCTCTTCAGTTGACACTCAAACACATGCACAAAATACAACACAACAAAACAAGTGACACTAACGATGGTCGACATTAATCAATCAATTCATCTCAAAGTTAAGCTGTTGACTTTATATACACATATACAAGATTATCAGTCATGTTGCAATCATGACTGTATATCTGAACAACCCTATTCATGTCTGTAAAGTCTAGCAATCACAAACTAGATGAAAAATTCCTAATGTTTTCAAAGTAAATGATGAAAGGACTTTGACACTCTTCACATCAAACACATGCAGCTGCTCTGGGATCACAGCCACCACCAGTTAGAGGAGGATCGCTCTGTTTTTACTGCTGTGTGTTATTTTTTCATGATAAAAAGGATGTTGCTGTGCAGCCACCTGGTCTGAGTGTCTGACTACATACAGTGCACGGGACACGCCACTGTCACGACGATGAGGCCTTCACTTTCCATTTGTAGGACATTATAATACATTCAAATAACATGTGATGCTATAAATTCTTGCCATTTGTGGATGTGTGTGAGACAGGTTTGTTCAATAACCCTGACAGTCAACAGCTGACATCCTAATAGCACCAAATCATTGCCTGGAGTATAAAACACTTAACTTGACACCACCACACTCATCCTGAAACCTGATTTTATGATTTAACTTTCTGAATACTGTCAGCTGATTTGTTTAAGCTTTGCTCAGTGGTTAGAATTGTAGGAAGGACTGTAAGTGTCTTGGAATTAAATATAAAGTTTTTATTGACTGATATTTAAATGGATATTTAAATACATTTTCAAATTAAATTATTACCAATCAATTGTCAAATAGGGGATAAATATAAACAAAACAAAACTAGAATTACCGTCTCATGTTGAATGTCTCTGCTTACCACCCAATTGCTGTTTGCATCTATTTCTGTCCAAACTCAGATATTGTTGCAAATAGGCTATGAATTGTAAAACATGGATCCTTCACACACACACAGGAAGATCTATATAATCACCACAGTTACTGGAAGGACAACCAGCAGTGTCACCAATTCAAGTTCTTCAGTGATGGCAACAAATAATGGGCAGAAATGTGTTAAGAAAGTATATATATATATATATATATATATATATACATTATAATGTCACAGAAAACCTTTGAATGCCGTTTCTGAGATAACACGTTCACACGAACACTCACAAGAATGGGTCGAGGTGAAAGGGACATTGACCTTCGACCTCCAAAATCTGATCAGTTCATCTTTGAGTCCAAGGGAATAATTGTACCATATTTGAAAAGAGACCCTCAGAATATATCTGAGATATCCCGTTGACAATGAAAAATGGATGTGAGGTCACGGTGACCTTGACCTTCAACCACCAAAATCTGTTCAGTTCATCCTGGAGTCCAAGTGAATATTTGTACTAAAGTTAAAGAAATTCCTTTGATGCATTCCTGAGATATTCGGCAGTCATCCAGGTGCAGGTCAAAGTTATGTGCACTGGAGGTGTGGACAACATTTTTAGTAATTTGGTGAACACAAACACAAGCGTATCTGTGGCGTATCTATGATGTATCATAGATCTATCGTAGCTAGATCATAGATAGATCATAGATAGATCTAGAGATCATAGATAGATCTAGATAGATCATAGACTGATCATAGATAGAGCATAGATAGATAATAGATAGATCATAGATAGGGCGGCACGGTGGTGCAGTGGTTAGCATTGTCACCTCACAGCAAAAAGGTTCCGGGTTCGAATCCGGTCCTGGGCCTTTCTGTGAAGAGTTTGCATGTTCTCCCTGTGCTTGCGTGGGTTCTCTCCGGGTTCTCCGGCTTCCTCCCATCATCCAAAAACATGCACCTCAGGTCAGGTTACCTGGCGCCGCGCTAGTGGCAGCCTGCTGCAGCAGCTCCCCCCTGAGAGCCCCCCCTGAGAGCCCCCCTGCTGTAGCGAAGAAATTTCCCCTCGGGGATTAATAAAGTGTATAAAATCAAAATCAAAAAATAGATAGATCATGGACTGATCATAGATAGATCATGGACTGATCATAGATAAATCATGGACTGATCATAGATAGATCATAGACTGATCATAGATAAATCATGGACTGATCATAGATAGATCATAGACTGATCATAGATAGATCATGGACTGATCATAGATAAATCATGGACTGATCATAGATAGATCATAGACTGATCATAGATAGATCATGGACTGATCATAGATAGATCATGGACTGATCATAGATAGATCATAGACTGATCATAGATAGATCATGGACTGATCATAGATAAATCATGGACTGATCATAGATAGATCATAGACTGATCATAGATAGATCATGGACTGATCATAGATAGATCATGGACTGATCATAGATAGATCATAGACTGATCATAGATAGATCATGGACTGATCATAGATAGATCATGGACTGATCATAGATAAATCATGGACTGATCATAGATAGATCATGGACTGATCATAGATAGATCATAGACTGATCATAGATAAATCATGGACTGATCATAGATAGATCATAGATAGAGCATAGATAGATCATGGACTGATCATAGACTGATCATAGATAGATCATAGATAGAGCATAGACTGATCATAGATAGATCATAGACTGATCATAGATAGATCATGGACTGATCATAGATAGATCATGGACTGATCATAGATAGAGCATAGACTGATCATAGATAGATCATAGACTGATCATAGATAAATCATGGACTGATCATAGATAGATCATAGACTGATCATAGATAAATCATGGACTGATCATAGATAGATCATAGATAGAGCATAGATAGATCATAGACTGATCATAGATAGAGCATAGATAGATCATGGACTGATCATAGACTGATCATAGATAGATCATAGATAGAGCATAGACTGATCATAGATAGATCATAGACTGATCATAGATAGATCATGGACTGATCATAGATAGATCATGGACTGATCATAGATAGAGCATAGATAGATCATGGACTGATCATAGACTGATCATAGATAAATCATGGACTGATCATAGATAAATCATGGACTGATCATAGATAGATCATAGACTGATCATAGATAGATCATAGACTGATCATAGATAGATCATGGACTGATCATAGATAGATCATGGACTGATCATAGATAAATCATGGACTGATCATAGATAGATCATGGACTGATCATAGATAGATCATGGACTGATCATAGATAGATCATAGACTGATCATAGATAGATCATGGACTGATCATAGATAGATCATGGACTGATCATAGATAAATCATGGACTGATCATAGATAGATCATAGACTGATCATAGATAAATCATGGACTGATCATAGATAGATCATGGACTGATCATAGATAAATCATGGACTGATCATAGATAGATCATGGACTGATCATAGATAGATCATAGACTGATCATAGATAGATCATGGACTGATCATAGATAGATCATGGACTGATCATAGATAGATCATAGACTGATCATAGATAGATCATGGACTGATCATAGATAAATCATGGACTGATCATAGATAGATCATGGACTGATCATAGATAGATCATAGACTGATCATAGATAAATCATGGACTGATCATAGATAGATCATAGATAGAGCATAGATAGATCATGGACTGATCATAGACTGATCATAGACTGATCATAGATAGATCATGGACTGATCATAGATAGAGCATAGACTGATCATAGATAGATCATAGACTGATCATAGATAAATCATGGACTGATGATAGATAGATCATGGACTGATCATAGATAGAGCATAGATAGATCATGGACTGATCATAGACTGATCATAGATAGATCATAGACTGATCATAGATAAATCATGGACTGATCATAGATAAATCATGGACTGATGATAGATAGATCATGGACTGATCATAGATAGATCATAGACTGATCATAGATAAATCATGGACTGATCATAGATAGATCATAGATAGAGCATAGATAGATCATAGACTGATCATAGATAGAGCATAGATAGATCATGGACTGATCATAGACTGATCATAGATAAATCATGGACTGATCATAGATAGATCATAGACTGATCATAGATAGATCATGGACTGATCATAGATAAATCATGGACTGATCATAGATAGATCATGGACTGATCATAGATAGATCATAGACTGATCATAGATAAATCATGGACTGATCATAGATAGATCATAGATAGAGCATAGATAGATCATGGACTGATCATAGACTGATCATAGATAGATCATAGATAGAGCATAGACTGATCATAGATAGATCATAGACTGATCATAGATAGATCATGGACTGATCATAGATAGATCATGGACTGATCATAGATAGAGCATAGACTGATCATAGATAGATCATAGACTGATCATAGATAAATCATGGACTGATCATAGATAAATCATGGACTGATGATAGATAGATCATGGACTGATCATAGATAGAGCATAGATAGATCATGGACTGATCATAGACTGATCATAGATAGATCATAGACTGATCATAGATAAATCATGGACTGATCATAGATAAATCATGGACTGATGATAGATAGATCATGGACTGATCATAGATAAATCATGGACTGATCATAGATAAATCATGGACTGATCATAGATAGATCATAGACTGATCATAGATAAATCATGGACTGATCATAGATAAATCATGGACTGATCATAGATAAATCATGGACTGATCATAGATAGATCATAGACTGATCATAGATAAATCATGGACTGATCATAGATAGATCATAGATAGAGCATAGATAGATCATAGACTGATCATAGATAGAGCATAGATAGATCATGGACTGATCATAGACTGATCATAGATAGATCATAGACTGATCATAGATAGAGCATAGATAGATCATAGACTGATCATAGATAGAGCATAGATAGATCATAGACTGATCATATAGATCACAGATAGATCTAGATAGAGCATAGATAGAACATAGACTGATCATAGATAGATCATAGATAGATCTAGATAGAGCATAGATAGATCATAGACTGATCATATAGATCACAGATAGATCTAGATAGAGCATAGATAGATCATAGACTGATCATAGATAGATCTAGGTAGAGCATAGATAGAGCATAGACTGATCATAGATAGATCATAGATAGATCATGTAATAACCCCTTTACATGTAATGAGCACTTTACATGTAGTAACCCCTTTACTTTTAATAACCCCTTTATATGTCATATCTCTGTCATAACCCCTTTACATGTGATAAACTCTTTACTTTTAATAACCCCTTTACATGCAATAAACCCTTCACATGTAATAACCCCTTTACTTGTAATAACCACTTTACATGTAACAAACACTTTACATGTAATAACTTCACATGTAATAACCACTTTGTATGTAATAACCAATTTACATGTATTAACCACTTTAAATGTAATAACCACTTTACATGTAATAACCACTTTACATGTAGTAACAACTTTCCATGTAGTAACAACTTTCCATGTAGTAACGACTTCACATGTAATAACCACTTTACTTTTAATAATCCCTTTGCATGTCACATGTCATAACCCTGTCATAACACTTTTGCGTGTAATAACCCATTTACTTTTAATAACCCCTTTACATGTAATAACCCATTGATATGCAATACCTAATTTACATGTACTAACCACTTTACATGAAATAACCTCTTCACTTGTAATAACCACTTTAAATGTAATGACCACTTTACATGTAATAAACAGTTTACATGTAATAACCCCTTTACATGTAATAACCCCTTTAAATTTATAAACCCTTTACATTGAATAAACCATTTACTTGTAATAACCACTTTAAATTTAATAAACCCTTTACATTTAATAAACCCTTTACATGTAATAACCCCTTTATATGTAATAACCACTTTACACTTTGCATGTAATCACCACTTTATATGTAATAACCACTTTAAATGTAATAACCACTTTACATGTAATAATCACTTTACATGAAGTAACAACTTTACACATAGTAACCACTTTACACGTAATAATCCCTTTACTTGTAATAACCACTTTACATGTAATAACCACTTTAAACGTAATAACCACTTTACATGCAATAACCCAATTACAAGCAATAACCCCTTGACATGCAATGCCAAATTTACATGTACTATCCACTTTACATGTAATAACCTCTTCACTTGTAATAACCACTTTAAATGTAATAACCACTTTACATGCAATAACCTCTTTACATGTAATAACCACTTTACACTTTGCATGTAATAACCACTTTACACTTCACATGTAATAACCACTTTACTTGTAATAACCACTTTACATGTAATGACTTCACATGTAATAACCACTTTACATGTAGTAACAACTTTACAGGTAATAACTACTTTGCACGTAATAACCACTCTGCATGCAACTACTTCACATGTCATAACTCCTTTACATGTAATAACCCCTTTAAATGTAATAACCCCTTTAAATGTAATAACCCCGTTACATGTAATAACCCCTTTACTTGTAATAACCACTTTACATGTAACAACTGCACATGTAATAACCGCTTTACGTGTAACAACCACTTTCCATGTAATAAACATTTTACATGTAATAGCTCATTTACTTGCAATAACCACTTTACATGTAGTAACCACTTTACATGTAATAACCCTTTACATTTAATAAACCATTTACATGTAATAACCACTTTACACGTAATAACCACTTTACACTTCACATGTAATAACCCCTTTACTTGTAATAACCACTTTACATGTGACAACTTCACATGTAATAACCTCTTTACTTGTATTAACCACTTTAAATGTAATAACCACTTTCCATGTAATAAACATTTTACATGTAATAGCTCATTTACTTGCAATAACCACTTTACATGTAGTAACCACTTTACATGTAATAACCCTTTACATTTAATAACCCCTTTACTTGTAATAACCACTTTACATGTAGTAACCACTTTACATGTAGTAACCACTTTACATTTAATACACCCTTTACATGTAATAACCACTTCGCATGTAATAACCACTTCACATGTAATAACCCCTTTACATGTAATAACCCCTTTACTTGTAATAACCCCTTTACATGTAATAACCACTTCACATGTAATAACCACTTTACATGTAACAACTTCACATGTAATAACCCCTTTACATGTAACAACCCCTTTACATGTAATAACCCCTTTACTTGTAATAACCCCTTTACATGTAACAACCCCTTTACATGTAACAACCCCTTTACATGTAATAACCCCTTCACATGTAACAACCCCTTCACATGTAATAACCACTTCACATGTAATAATCCCTTTACATGTAACAACCCCTTTACATGTAATAACCCCTTTACATGTAACAACCCCTTTAATGTAATAACCTCTTTAAATGTAATAACCCCTTTACATGTAACAACCCCTTTACATGTAACAACCCCTTTACATGTAATAACCACTTCACATGTAATAACCCCTTTACATGTAACAACCCCTTTACATGTAATAAACCCTTTATTTGTAAGAACCACTTTACATGTAACAACTTCACATGTAATAACCCCTTTACATGTAACAACCCCTTCACATGTGATAACCACTTCACATGTAATAATCCCTTTACATGTAACAACCCCTTTACATGTAATAACCCCTTTATATGTAACAACCCCTTTACATGTAATAAGCCCTTTACATGTAATAACCACTTTACACTTTACATGTAATAACCACTTTAAATGTAATAACCACTTTACATGTAATAATCACTTTACATGAAGTAACAACTTTACACATAGTAACCACTTTACACGTAATAATCCCTTTACTTGTAATAACCACTTTACATGTAATAACCACTTTAAACGTAATAACCACTTTACATGCAATAACTCATTTACTTGCAATAACCACTTTACAAGTCATAACCCCTTTACATTTAATAAACCATTTACATGCAATAACCACTTTACATGTAATAACCACTTTACACTTTACATGTAATAACCACTTTACACTTCACATGTAATAACCACTTTACTTGTAATAACCACTTTACATGTAACAACTTCACATGTGATAACCACTATACATGTAACAACCACTTTACATGTAATAACCACTTTACATGTAATAACCACTTTCCATGTAATGACTTCGCATGTAACAACCACTTTACTTGTAGTAACAACTTTACAGGTAATAACTACTTTGCACGTAATAACCACTCTGCATGCAACTACTTCACGTCATAACTCCTTTACATGTAATAACCCCTTTAAATGTAATAACCCCTTTAAATGTAATAACCCCGTTACATGTAATAACCCCTTTACTTGTAATAACCACTTTACATGTAACAACTGCACATGTAATAACCGCTTTACGTGTAACAACCACTTTACATGTAATAACCACTTTAAATGTAATGACTTCACATGTAATAACCACTTTACATATAATAACCTCTTTACTTGTAATAACCACTTTAAATGTAATAACCACTTTCCATGTAATAGACATTTTACATGTAATAGCTCATTTACTTGCAATAACCACTTTACATGTAGTAACCACTTTACTTGTAATAACCCCTTTAAATGTAATAACCCCTTTACATGTAACAACCCCTTTACATGTAACAACCCCTTTACATGTAATAACCCCTTTACTTGTAATAACCCCTTTACATGTAATAACCCCTTTATTTGCAATAACGACTTCACATGTAATAACTTCACGTGTAATAACCCCTTTACATGTAACAACCCCTTTACATGCAATAACCCCTTTACATGTAATAACCCCTTTACTTGTAATAACCCCTTTACATGTAATAACCACTTCACATGTAATAACCACTTTACATGTAACAACTTCACATGTAATAACCCCTTTACATGTAACAACCCCTTTACATGTAATAACCTCTTTAAATGTAATAACCCCTTCACATGTAACAACCACTTTACATGTAACAACCCCTTTACATGTAATAACCACTTCACATGTAATAACCCCTTTACTTGTAATAACCCCTTTACATGTAACAACCCCTTTACATGTAATAACCCCTTTATTTGTAATAACCACTTTACATGTAACAACTTCACATGTAATAAACCCTTTACATGTAACAACCCCTTCACATGTAATAACCACTTCACATGTAATAATCCCTTTACATGTAACAACCCATTTACATGTAATAACCCCTTTACATGTAACAACCCCTTTACATGTAATAAGCCCTTTACATGTAATAACCCCTTTACATGTAATAACCACTTTACACTTTCCATGTAATCACCACTTTACATGTAATAACCACTTTAAATGTAATAATCACTTTACATGAAGTAACAACTTTACACATAGTAACCACTTTACACGTAATAATCCCTTTACTTGTAATAACCACTTTACATGTAATAACCACTTTAAACGTAATAACCACTTTACATGTAATAACCACTTTACATGTAGTAACAACTTTCCATGTAGTAACAACTTTACATGTAGTAACGACTTTACATGTAATAACCCATTTACTTTTAATAACCCCTTTACATGTAATAACCCATTGATATGCAATACCTAATTTACATGTACTAACCACTTTACATGAAATAACCTCTTCACTTGTAATAACGACTTTAAATGTAATGACCACTTTACATGTAATAAACAGTTTACATGTAATAACCCCTTTAAATTTATAAACCCTTTACATTGAATAAACCATTTACTTGTAATAACCACTTTAAATTTAATAAACCCTTTACATTTAATAAACCCTTTACATGTAATAACCCCTTTACACTTTACATGTAATCACCACTTTACATGTAATAACCACTTTAAATGTAATAACCACTTTACATGTAATAATCACTTTACATGAAGTAACAACTTTACACATAGTAACCACTTTACACGTAATAACCCCTTTACTTGTAATAACCACTTTACATGTAATAACCACTTTAAACGTAATAACCACTTTACATGCAATAACCCAATTACAAGCAATAACCCCTTGACATGCAATGCCAAATTTACATGTACTATCCACTTTACATGTAATAACCTCTTCACTTGTAATAACCACTTTAAATGTAGTAACCACTTTACATGTAATAAACATTTTACATGTAATAACTCATTTACTTGCAATAACCACTTTACAAGTCATAACCCCTTTACATTTAATAAACCATTTACATGCAATAACCACTTTACATGTAATAACCACTTTAAACGTAATAACCACTTTACATGTAATAACCACTTTACATGTAGTAACAACTTTCCATGTAGTAACAACTTTACATGTAGTAACGACTTTACATGTAATAACCCATTTACTTTTAATAACCCCTTTACATGTAATAACCCATTGATATGCAATACCTAATTTACATGTACTAACCACTTTACATGAAATAACCTCTTCACTTGTAATAACGACTTTAAATGTAATGACCACTTTACATGTAATAAACAGTTTACATGTAATAACCCCTTTAAATTTATAAACCCTTTACATTGAATAAACCATTTACTTGTAATAACCACTTTAAATTTAATAAACCCTTTACATTTAATAAACCCTTTACATGTAATAACCCCTTTACACTTTACATGTAATCACCACTTTACATGTAATAACCACTTTAAATGTAATAACCACTTTACATGTAATAATCACTTTACATGAAGTAACAACTTTACACATAGTAACCACTTTACACGTAATAACCCCTTTACTTGTAATAACCACTTTACATGTAATAACCACTTTAAACGTAATAACCACTTTACATGCAATAACCCAATTACAAGCAATAACCCCTTGACATGCAATGCCAAATTTACATGTACTATCCACTTTACATGTAATAACCTCTTCACTTGTAATAACCACTTTAAATGTAGTAACCACTTTACATGTAATAAACATTTTACATGTAATAACTCATTTACTTGCAATAACCACTTTACAAGTCATAACCCCTTTACATTTAATAAACCATTTACATGCAATAACCACTTTACATGTAATAACCACTTTACACTTTACATGTAATAACCACTTTACACTTCATATGTAATAACCACTTTACTTGTAATAACCACTTTACATGTAACAACTTCACATGTAATAACCACTATACATGTAACAACCACTTTACATGTAATAACCACTTTACATGTAATGACTTCACATGTAATAACCACTTTACATGTAGTAACAACTTTACAGGTAATAACTACTTTGCACGTAATAACCACTCTGCATGCAACTACTTCACATGTCATAACTCCTTTACATGTAATAACCCCTTTAAATGTAATAACCCCTTTAAATGTAATAACCCCGTTACATGTAATAACCCCTTTACTTGTAATAACCACTTTACATGTAACAACTGCACATGTAATAACCGCTTTACGTGTAACAACCACTTTCCATGTAATAAACATTTTACATGTAATAGCTCATTTACTTGCAATAACCACTTTACATGTAGTAACCACTTTACATGTAATAAGCCTTTACATTTAATAACCCCTTTCCATGTAAGAGCCATTTTAAATGTAATAGCTCATTTACTTGCAATAACCACTTTACATGTAGTAACCACTTTACATGTAATAACCCTTTACATTTAATAAACCATTTACATGTAATAACCACTTTACACGTAATAACCACTTTACACTTCACATGTAATAACCCCTTTACTTGTAATAACCACTTTACATGTAATAAACATTTTACATGTAATAGCTCATTTACTTGCAATAACCACTTTACATGTAGTAACCACTTTACATGTAATAACCCTTTACATTTAATAAACCATTTACATGTAATAACCACTTTACACGTAATAACCACTTTACACTTCACATGTAATAACCCCTTTACTTGTAATAACCCCTTTACATGTAATAACCCCTTTACTTGTAATAACCACTTTACATGTAGTAACCACTTTACATGTAGTAACCACTTTACATTTAATACACCCTTTACATGTAATAACCACTTCGCATGTAATAACCACTTCACATGTAATAACCCCTTTACATGTAATAACCCCTTTACTTGTAATAACCCCTTTACATGTAATAACCACTTCACATGTAATAACCACTTTACATGTAACAACTTCACATGTAATAACCCCTTTACATGTAACAACCCCTTTACATGTAATAACCCCTTTACATGTAACAACCCCTTCACATGTAACAACCCCTTCACATGTAATAACCACTTCACATGTAATAATCCCTTTACATTTAACAACCCCTTTACATGTAATAAGCCCTTTACATGTAACAACCCCTTTACATGTAATAAGCCCTTTATATGTAATAACCCCTTTACTTGTAATAACCCCTTTACATGTAATAACCACTTCACATGTAATAACCACTTTACATGTAACAACTTCACATGTAATAACCCCTTTACATGTAACAACCCCTTTAATGTAATAACCTCTTTAAATGTAATAACCCCTTTACATGTAACAACCCCTTTACATGTAACAACCCCTTTACATGTAATAACCACTTCACATGTAATAACCCCTTTACATGTAACAACCCCTTTACATGTAATAACCCCTTTACATGTAAGAACCCCTTTACTTGTAATAACCCCTTTACATGTAACAACCCCTTTACATGTAATAACCCCTTTATTTGTAAGAACCACTTTACATGTAACAACTTCACATGTAATAACCCCTTTACATGTAACAACCCCTTCACATGTAACAACCCCTTTACATGTAACAACCCCTTTACATGTAATAACCACTTCACATGTAATAACCCCTTTACATGTAACAACCCCTTTAATGTAATAACCTCTTTAAATGTAATAACCCCTTTACATGTAACAACCCCTTTACATGTAACAACCCCTTCACATGTAATAACCACTTCACATGTAATAATCCCTTTACATGTAACAACCCCTTTACATGTAATAACCCCTTTATATGTAACAACCCCTTTACATGTAATAAGCCCTTTACATGTAATAACCACTTTACACTTTACATGTAATCACCACTTTACATGTAATAACCACTTTAAATGTAATAACCACTTTACATGCAATAACTCATTTACTTGCAATAACCACTTTACAAGTCATAACCCCTTTTCATTTAATAAACCATTTACATGCAATAACCACTTTACATGTAATAACCACTTTACACTTTACATGTAATAACCACTTTACACTTCACATGTAATAACCACTTTACTTGTAATAACCACTTTACATGTAACAACTTCACATGTGATAACCACTATACATGTAACAACCACTTTACATGTAATAACCACTTTACATGTAATAACCACTTTACATGTAATGACTTCGCATGTAACAACCACTTTACATGTAGTAACAACTTTACAGGTAATAACTACTTTGCACGTAATAACCACTCTGCATGCAACTACTTCACATGTCATAACTCCTTTACATGTAATAACCCCTTTAAATGTAATAACCCCTTTAAATGTAATAACCCCGTTACATGTAATAACCCCTTTACTTGTAATAACCACTTTACATGTAACAACTGCACATGTAATAACCGCTTTACGTGTAACAACCACTTTACATGTAATAACCACTTTAAATGTAATGACTTCACATGTAATAACCACTTTACATATAATAACCTCTTTACTTGTAATAACCACTTTAAATGTAATAACCACTTTCCATGTAATAGACATTTTACATGTAATAGCTCATTTACTTGCAATAACCACTTTACATGTAGTAACCACTTTACTTGTAATAACCCCTTTAAATGTAATAACCCCTTTACATGTAACAAACCCTTTACATGTAACAACCCCTTTACATGTAATAACCCCTTTACTTGTAATAACCCCTTTACATGTAATAACCCCTTTATTTGCAATAACCACTTCACATGTAATAACTTCACATGTAATAACCCCTTTACATGTAACAACCCCTTTACATGCAATAACCCCTTTACATGTAATAACCCCTTTACTTGTAATAACCCCTTTACATGTAATAACCACTTCACATGTAATAACCACTTTACATGTAACAACTTCACATGTAATAACCCCTTTACATGTAACAACCCCTTTACATGTAATAACCTCTTTAAATGTAATAACCCCTTTACATGTAACAACCCCTTTACATGTAACAACCCCTTTACATGTAATAACCACTTCACATGTAATAACCCCTTTACATGTAATAACCCCTTTACATGTAATAACCCCTTTACTTGTAATAACCCCTTTACATGTAACAACCCCTTTACATGTAATAACCCCTTTATTTGTAATAACCACTTTACATGTAACAACTTCACATGTAATAACCCCTTTACATGTAACAACCCCTTCACATGTAATAACCACTTTACACGTAATAACCACTTTACACTTCACATGTAATAACCCCTTTACTTGTAATAACCACTTTACATGTAACAACTTCACATGTAATAACCTCTTTACTTGTAATAACCACTTTAAATGTAATAACCACTTTCCATGTAATAAACATTTTACATGTAATAGCTCATTTACTTGCAATAACCACTTTACATGTAGTAACCACTTTACATGTAATAACCCTTTACATTTAATAACCCCTTTACTTGTAATAATCACTTTACATGTAGTAACCACTTTACATGTAATAACCCCTTTACATGTAATAACCCCTTTACTTGTAATAACCACTTTACATGTAGTAACCACTTTACATGTAGTAACCACTTTACATTTAATACACCCTTTACATGTAATAACCACTTCGCATGTAATAACCACTTCACATGTAATAACCCCTTTACATGTAATAACCCCTTTACATGTAATAACCACTTTACTTGTAATAACCCCTTTACATGTAATAACCACTTCACATGTAATAACCACTTTACATGTAACAACTTCACATGTAATAACCCCTTTACATGTAACAACCCCTTTACATGTAATAACCCCTTTACTTGTAATAACCCCTTTACATGTAACAACCCCTTTACATGTAACAACCCCTTCACATGTAACAACCCCTTCACATGTAATAACCACTTCACATGTAATAATCCCTTTACATGTAACAACCCCTTTACATGTAATAAGCCCTTTACATGTAACAACCCCTTTACATGTAATAAGCCCTTTATATGTAATAACCCCTTTACTTGTAATAACCCCTTTACATGTAATAACCACTTCACATGTAATAACCACTTTACACGTAACAACTTCACATGTAATAACCCCTTTACATGTAACAACCCCTTTAATGTAATAACCTCTTTAAATGTAATAACCCCTTTACATGTAACAACCCCTTTACATGTAACAACCCTTTTACATGTAATAACCACTTCACATGTAATAACCCCTTTACATGTAACAACCCCTTTACATGTAATAACCCCTTTACATGTAATAAACCCTTTACTTGTAATAACCCCTTTACATATAACAACCCCTTTACATGTAATAACCCCTTTATTTGTAAGAACCACTTTACATGTAACAACTTCACATGTAATAACCCCTTTACATGTAACAACCCCTTCACATGTAACAACCCCTTTACATGTAACAACCCCTTTAATGTAATAACCTCTTTAAATGTAATAACCCCTTTACATGTAACAACCCCTTTACATGTAACAACCCCTTCACATGTAATAACCACTTCACATGTAATAATCCCTTTACATGTAACAACCCCTTTACATGTAATAACCCCTTTATATGTAACAACCCCTTTACATGTAATAAGCCCTTTACATGTAATAACCACTTTACACTTTACATGTAATCACCACTTTACATGTAATAACCACTTTAAATGTAATAACCACTTTACATGTAATAATCACTTTACATGAAGTAACAACTTTACACATAGTAACCACTTTACACGTAATAATCCCTTTACTTGTAATAACCACTTTACATGTAATAACCACTTTAAACGTAATAACCACTTTACATGCAATAACTCATTTACTTGCAATAACCACTTTACAAGTCATAACCCCTTTACATTTAATAAACCATTTACATGCAATAACCACTTTACATGTAATAACCACTTTACACTTTACATGTAATAACCACTTTACACTTCACATGTAATAACCACTTTACTTGTAATAACCACTTTACATGTAACAACTTCACATGTGATAACCACTATACATGTAACAACCACTTTACATGTAATAACCACTTTACATGTAATAACCACTTTCCATGTAATGACTTCGCATGTAACAACTCCTTTACATGTAATAACCCCTTTAAATGTAATAACCCCTTTAAATGTAATAACCCCGTTACATGTAATAACCCCTTTACTTGTAATAAACACTTTACATGTAACAACTGCACATGTAATAACCGCTTTACGTGTAACAACCACTTTACATGTAATAACCACTTTATATGTAATGACTTCACATGTAATAACCACTTTACATATAATAACCTCTTTACTTGTAATAACCACTTTAAATGTAATAACCACTTTCCATGTAATAGACATTTTACATGTAATAGCTCATTTACTTGCAATAACCACTTTACATGTAGTAACCACTTTACTTGTAATAACCCCTTTACATGTAACAACCCCTTTACATGTAACAACCCCTTTACATGTAATAACCCCTTTACTTGTAATAACCCCTTTACATGTAATAACCCCTTTATTTGCAATAACCACTTCACATGTAATAACTTCACATGTAATAACCCCTTTACATGTAACAACCCCTTTACATGCAATAACCCCTTTACATGTAATAACCCCTTTACTTGTAATAACCCCTTTACATGTAATAACCACTTCACATGTAATAACCCCTTTACATGTAACAACCCCTTTACATGTAATAACCTCTTTAAATGTAATAACCCCTTTACATGTAACAACCCCTTTACATGTAACAACCCCTTTACATGTAATAACCCCTTTACATGTAATAACCCCTTTACATGTAATAACCCCTTTACTTGTAATAACCCCTTTACATGTAACAACCCCTTTACATGTAATAACCCCTTTATTTGTAATAACCACTTTACATGTAACAACTTCACATGTAATAACCCCTTTACATGTAACAACCCCTTCACATGTAATAACCACTTCACATGTAATAATCCCTTTACATGTAACAACCCATTTACATGTAATAACCCCTTTATATGTAACAACCCCTTTACATGTAAAAAGCCCTTTACATGTAATAACCCCTTTACATGTAATAACCACTTTACACTTTGTATGTAATCACCGCTTTACATGTAATAACCACTTTACACGTAATAATCCCTTTACTTGTAATAACCACTTTACATGTAATAACCACTTTAAACGTAATAACCACTTTACATGTAATAAACATTTTACGTGCAATAACTCATTTACTTGCAATAACCACTTTCAAAGTCATAACCCCTTTACATTTAATAAACCATTTACATGCAATAACCACTTTACATGTAATAACCACTTTACACTTTACAAGTAATAACCACTTTACACTTCACATGTAATAACCACTTTACTTGTAATAACCACTTTACATGTAACAACTTCACATGTAATAACCACTATACATGTAACAACCACTTTACATGTAATAACCACTTTACATGTAATGACTTCACGTGTAATAACCACTTTACATGTAGTAACAACTTTACAGGTAATAACTACTTTGCACGTAATAACCACTCTGCATGCAACTACTTCACATGTCATAACTCCTTTACATGTAATAACCCCTTTAAATGTAATAACCCCTTTAAATGTAATAACCCCGTTACATGTAATAACCCCTTTACTTGTAATAACCACTTTACATGTAACAACTGCACATGTAATAACCGCTTTACGTGTAACAACCACTTTCAATGTAATAACCACTTTAAATGTAATGACTTCACATGTAATAACCACTTTACATGTAATAACCTCTTTACATGTAATAACCACTTTAAATGTAATAACCACTTTCCATGTAATAGACATTTTACATGTAATAGCTCATTTACTTGCAATAACCACTTTACATGTAGTAACCACTTTACATGTAATAACCCTTTACATTTAATAAACCATTTACATGTAATAACCACTTTACACGTAAAAACCACTTTACACTTCACATGTAATAACCTCTTTACTTGTAACAACCACTTTAAATGTAATAACCACTTTCCATGTAATAAACATTTCACACGTAACAGCTCATTTACTTGCAATAACCACTTTACATGTAGTAACCACTTTACATGTAATAACCCTTTACATTTAATAACCCCTTTACTTGTAATAATCACTTTACATGTAGTAACCACTTTACATGTAATAACCCCTTTACATGTAATAACCCCTTTACTTGTAATAACCACTTTACATGTAGTAACCACTTTACATGTAGTAACCACTTTACATTTAATACACCCTTTACATGTAATAACCACTTCGCATGTAATAACCACTTCACATGTAATAACCCCTTTACATGTAATAACCCCTTTACATGTAATAACCCCTTTACTTGTAATAACCCCTTTACATGTAATAACCACTTCACATGTAATAACCACTTTACATGTAACAACTTCACATGTAATAACCCCTTTACATGTAACAAACCCTTTACATGTAATAACCCCTTTACATGTAACAACCCCTTCACATGTAATAACCACTTCACATGTAATAATCCCTTTACATGTAACAACCCCTTTACATGTAATAACCTCTTTAAATGTAATAACCCCTTTACATGTAACAACCCCTTTACATGTAACAACCCCTTTACATGTAATAACCACTTCACATGTAATAACCCCTTTACATGTAACAACCCCTTTACATGTAATAACCCCTTTACATGTAATAACCCCTTTACTTGTAATAACCCCTTTATTTGTAATAACCACTTTACATGTAACAACTTCACATGAAATAACCCCTTTACATGTAACAACCCCTTCACATGTAATTACCACTTCACATGTAATAATCACTTTACATGTAACAACCCCTTTACATGTAATAACCCCTTTATATGTAACAACCCCTTTACATGTAATAAGCCCTTTACATGTAATAACCCCTTTACATGTAATAACCACTTTACACTTTACATGTAATCACCACTTTACATGTAATAACCACTTTAAATGTAATAACCACTTTACATGTAATAATCACTTTACATGAAGTAACAACTTTACACATAGTAACCACTTTACACGTAATAATCCCTTTACTTGTAATAACCACTTTACATGTAATAACCACTTTAAACGTAATAACCACTTTACATGCAATAACCCAATTACAAGCAATAACCCCTTGACATGTAATGCCAAATTTACATGTACTATCCACTTTACATGTAATAACCTCTTCACTTGTAATAACCACTTTAAATGTAATAACCACTTTACATGTAATAAACATTTTACATGCAATAACTCATTTACTTGCAATAACCACTTTACAAGTCATAACCCCTTTACATTTAATAAACCATTTACATGCAATAACCACTTTACATGTAATAACCACTTTACACTTTACATGTAATAACCACTTTACACTTCACATGTAATAACCACTTTACGTGTAACAACCACTTTACATGTAATAACCACTTTAAATGTAATGACTTCACATGTAATAACCACTTTACATGTAATAACGTCTTTACTTGTAATAACCACTTTAAATGTAATAACCACTTTCCATGTAATAGACATTTTACATGTAATAGCTCATTTACTTGCAATAACCACTTTACATGTAGTAACCACTTTACATGTAATAACCCTTTACATTTAATAAACCATTTACATGTAATAACCACTTTACACGTAATAACCACTTTACACTTCACATATAATAACCCCTTTAAATGTAATAACCCCTTTACATGTAACAACCCCTTTACATGTAACTACCCCTTTACATGTAATAACCCCTTTACTTGTAATAACCCCTTTACATGTAATAACCCCTTTATTTGCAATTACCACTTCACATATAATAACTTCACATGTAATAACCCCTTTACATGTAACAACCACTTTACATGTAATAACCACTTTACATGTAATGACTTCGCATGTAACAACCACTTTACATGTAGTAACAACTTTACAGGTAATAACTACTTTGCACGTAATAACCACTCTGCATGCAACTACTTCACATGTCATAACTCCTTTACATGTAATAACCCCTTTAAATGTAATAACCCCTTTAAATGTAATAACCCCGTTACATGTAATAACCCCTTTACTTGTAATAACCCCTTTACTTGTAACAACTGCACATGTAATAACCGCTTTACGTGTAACAACCACTTTACATGTAATAACCACTTTAAATGTAATGACTTCACATGTAATAACCACTTTACATATAATAACCTCTTTACTTGTAATAACCACTTTAAATGTAATAACCACTTTCCATGTAATAGACATTTTACATGTAATAGCTCATTTACTTGCAATAACCACTTTACATGTAGTAACCACTTTACTTGTAATAACCCCTTTAAATGTAATAACCCCTTTACATGTAACAAACCCTTCACATGTAATAACCCCTTTACATGTAACAACCCCTTTACATGCAATAACCCCTTTACATGTAATAACCCCTTTACTTGTAATAACCCCTTTACATGTAATAACCACTTCACATGTAATAACCACTTTACATGTAACAACTTCACATGTAATAACCCCTTTACATGTAACAACCCCTTTACATGTAATAACCTCTTTAAATGTAATAACCCCTTTACATGTAACAACCCCTTTACATGTAACAACCCCTTTACATGTAATAACCACTTCACATGTAATAACCCCTTTACATGTAATAACCCCTTTACATGTAATAACCCCTTTACTTGTAATAACCCCTTTACATGTAACAACCCCTTTACATGTAATAACCCCTTTATTTGTAATAACCACTTTACATGTAACAACTTCACATGTAATAACCCCTTTACATGTAACAACCCCTTCACATGTAATAACCACTTTACACGTAATAACCACTTTACACTTCACATGTAATAACCCCTTTACTTGTAATAACCACTTTACATGTAACAACTTCACATGTAATAACCTCTTTACTTGTAATAACCACTTTAAATGTAACAACCACTTTCCATGTAATAAACATTTTACATGTAATAGCTCATTTACTTGCAATAACCACTTTACATGTAGTAACCACTTTACATGTAATAACCCTTTACATTTAATAACCCCTTTACTTGTAATAATCACTTTACATGTAGTAACCACTTTACATGTAATAACCCCTTTACATGTAATAACCCCTTTACTTGTAATAACCACTTTACATGTAGTAACCACTTTACATGTAGTAACCACTTTACATTTAATACACCCTTTACATGTAATAACCACTTCGCATGTAATAACCACTTCACATGTAATAACCCCTTTACATGTAATAACCCCTTTACATGTAATAACCACTTTACTTGTAATAACCCCTTTACATGTAATAACCACTTCACATGTAATAACCACTTTACATGTAACAACTTCACATGTAATAACCCCTTTACATGTAACAACCCCTTTACATGTAATAACCCCTTTACTTGTAATAACCCCTTTACATGTAACAACCCCTTTACATGTAACAACCCCTTCACATGTAACAACCCCTTCACATGTAATAACCACTTCACATGTAATAATCCCTTTACATGTAACAACCCCTTTACATGTAATAAGCCCTTTACATGTAACAACCCCTTTACATGTAATAAGCCCTTTATATGTAATAACCCCTTTACTTGTAATAACCCCTTTACATGTAATAACCACTTCACATGTAATAACCACTTTACACGTAACAACTTCACATGTAATAACGACTTTAAATGTAATGACCACTTTACATGTAATAAACAGTTTACATGTAATAACCCCTTTAAATTTATAAACCCTTTACATTGAATAAACCATTTACTTGTAATAACCACTTTAAATTTAATAAACCCTTTACATTTAATAAACCCTTTACATGTAATAACCCCTTTACACTTTACATGTAATCACCACTTTACATGTAATAACCACTTTAAATGTAATAACCACTTTACATGTAATAATCACTTTACATGAAGTAACAACTTTACACATAGTAACCACTTTACACGTAATAACCCCTTTACTTGTAATAACCACTTTACATGTAATAACCACTTTAAACGTAATAACCACTTTACATGCAATAACCCAATTACAAGCAATAACCCCTTGACATGCAATGCCAAATTTACATGTACTATCCACTTTACATGTAATAACCTCTTCACTTGTAATAACCACTTTAAATGTAGTAACCACTTTACATGTAATAAACATTTTACATGTAATAACTCATTTACTTGCAATAACCACTTTACAAGTCATAACCCCTTTACATTTAATAAACCATTTACATGCAATAACCACTTTACATGTAATAACCACTTTACACTTTACATGTAATAACCACTTTACACTTCATATGTAATAACCACTTTACTTGTAATAACCACTTTACATGTAACAACTTCACATGTAATAACCACTATACATGTAACAACCACTTTACATGTAATAACCACTTTACATGTAATGACTTCACATGTAATAACCACTTTACATGTAGTAACAACTTTACAGGTAATAACTACTTTGCACGTAATAACCACTCTGCATGCAACTACTTCACATGTCATAACTCCTTTACATGTAATAACCCCTTTAAATGTAATAACCCCTTTAAATGTAATAACCCCGTTACATGTAATAACCCCTTTACTTGTAATAACCACTTTACATGTAACAACTGCACATGTAATAACCGCTTTACGTGTAACAACCACTTTCCATGTAATAAACATTTTACATGTAATAGCTCATTTACTTGCAATAACCACTTTACATGTAGTAACCACTTTACATGTAATAAGCCTTTACATTTAATAACCCCTTTCCATGTAAGAGCCATTTTAAATGTAATAGCTCATTTACTTGCAATAACCACTTTACATGTAGTAACCACTTTACATGTAATAACCCTTTACATTTAATAAACCATTTACATGTAATAACCACTTTACACGTAATAACCACTTTACACTTCACATGTAATAACCCCTTTACTTGTAATAACCCCTTTACATGTAATAACCCCTTTACTTGTAATAACCACTTTACATGTAGTAACCACTTTACATGTAGTAACCACTTTACATTTAATACACCCTTTACATGTAATAACCACTTCGCATGTAATAACCACTTCACATGTAATAACCCCTTTACATGTAATAACCCCTTTACTTGTAATAACCCCTTTACATGTAATAACCACTTCACATGTAATAACCACTTTACATGTAACAACTTCACATGTAATAACCCCTTTACATGTAACAACCCCTTTACATGTAATAACCCCTTTACATGTAACAACCCCTTCACATGTAACAACCCCTTCACATGTAATAACCACTTCACATGTAATAATCCCTTTACATTTAACAACCCCTTTACATGTAATAAGCCCTTTACATGTAACAACCCCTTTACATGTAATAAGCCCTTTATATGTAATAACCCCTTTACTTGTAATAACCCCTTTACATGTAATAACCACTTCACATGTAATAACCACTTTACATGTAACAACTTCACATGTAATAACCCCTTTACATGTAACAACCCCTTTAATGTAATAACCTCTTTAAATGTAATAACCCCTTTACATGTAACAACCCCTTTACATGTAACAACCCCTTTACATGTAATAACCACTTCACATGTAATAACCCCTTTACATGTAACAACCCCTTTACATGTAATAACCCCTTTACATGTAAGAACCCCTTTACTTGTAATAACCCCTTTACATGTAACAACCCCTTTACATGTAATAACCCCTTTATTTGTAAGAACCACTTTACATGTAACAACTTCACATGTAATAACCCCTTTACATGTAACAACCCCTTCACATGTAACAACCCCTTTACATGTAACAACCCCTTTACATGTAATAACCACTTCACATGTAATAACCCCTTTACATGTAACAACCCCTTTAATGTAATAACCTCTTTAAATGTAATAACCCCTTTACATGTAACAACCCCTTTACATGTAACAACCCCTTCACATGTAATAACCACTTCACATGTAATAATCCCTTTACATGTAACAACCCCTTTACATGTAATAACCCCTTTATATGTAACAACCCCTTTACATGTAATAAGCCCTTTACATGTAATAACCACTTTACACTTTACATGTAATCACCACTTTACATGTAATAACCACTTTAAATGTAATAACCACTTTACATGTAATAATCACTTTACATGAAGTAACAACTTTACACATAGTAACCACTTTACACGTAATAATCCCTTTACTTGTAATAACCACTTTACATGTAATAACCACTTTAAACGTAATAACCACTTTTCATGCAATAACTCATTTACTTGCAATAACCACTTTACAAGTCATAACCCCTTTTCATTTAATAAACCATTTACATGCAATAACCACTTTACATGTAATAACCACTTTACACTTTACATGTAATAACCACTTTACACTTCACATGTAATAACCACTTTACTTGTAATAACCACTTTACATGTAACAACTTCACATGTGATAACCACTATACATGTAACAACCACTTTACATGTAATAACCACTTTACATGTAATAACCACTTTACATGTAATGACTTCGCATGTAACAACCACTTTACATGTAGTAACAACTTTACAGGTAATAACTACTTTGCACGTAATAACCACTCTGCATGCAACTACTTCACATGTCATAACTCCTTTACATGTAATAACCCCTTTAAATGTAATAACCCCTTTAAATGTAATAACCCCGTTACATGTAATAACCCCTTTACTTGTAATAACCACTTTACATGTAACAACTGCACATGTAATAACCGCTTTACGTGTAACAACCACTTTACATGTAATAACCACTTTAAATGTAATGACTTCACATGTAATAACCACTTTACATATAATAACCTCTTTACTTGTAATAACCACTTTAAATGTAATAACCACTTTCCATGTAATAGACATTTTACATGTAATAGCTCATTTACTTGCAATAACCACTTTACATGTAGTAACCACTTTACTTGTAATAACCCCTTTAAATGTAATAACCCCTTTACATGTAACAAACCCTTTACATGTAACAACCCCTTTACATGTAATAACCCCTTTACTTGTAATAACCCCTTTACATGTAATAACCCCTTTATTTGCAATAACCACTTCACATGTAATAACTTCACATGTAATAACCCCTTTACATGTAACAACCCCTTTACATGCAATAACCCCTTTACATGTAATAACCCCTTTACTTGTAATAACCCCTTTACATGTAATAACCACTTCACATGTAATAACCACTTTACATGTAACAACTTCACATGTAATAACCCCTTTACATGTAACAACCCCTTTACATGTAATAACCTCTTTAAATGTAATAACCCCTTTACATGTAACAACCCCTTTACATGTAACAACCCCTTTACATGTAATAACCACTTCACATGTAATAACCCCTTTACATGTAATAACCCCTTTACATGTAATAACCCCTTTACTTGTAATAACCCCTTTACATGTAACAACCCCTTTACATGTAATAACCCCTTTATTTGTAATAACCACTTTACATGTAACAACTTCACATGTAATAACCCCTTTACATGTAACAACCCCTTCACATGTAATAACCACTTTACACGTAATAACCACTTTACACTTCACATGTAATAACCCCTTTACTTGTAATAACCACTTTACATGTAACAACTTCACATGTAATAACCTCTTTACTTGTAATAACCACTTTAAATGTAATAACCACTTTCCATGTAATAAACATTTTACATGTAATAGCTCATTTACTTGCAATAACCACTTTACATGTAGTAACCACTTTACATGTAATAACCCTTTACATTTAATAACCCCTTTACTTGTAATAATCACTTTACATGTAGTAACCACTTTACATGTAATAACCCCTTTACATGTAATAACCCCTTTACTTGTAATAACCACTTTACATGTAGTAACCACTTTACATGTAGTAACCACTTTACATTTAATACACCCTTTACATGTAATAACCACTTCGCATGTAATAACCACTTCACATGTAATAACCCCTTTACATGTAATAACCCCTTTACATGTAATAACCACTTTACTTGTAATAACCCCTTTACATGTAATAACCACTTCACATGTAATAACCACTTTACATGTAACAACTTCACATGTAATAACCCCTTTACATGTAACAACCCCTTTACATGTAATAACCCCTTTACTTGTAATAACCCCTTTACATGTAACAACCCCTTTACATGTAACAACCCCTTCACATGTAACAACCCCTTCACATGTAATAACCACTTCACATGTAATAATCCCTTTACATGTAACAACCCCTTTACATGTAATAAGCCCTTTACATGTAACAACCCCTTTACATGTAATAAGCCCTTTATATGTAATAACCCCTTTACTTGTAATAACCCCTTTACATGTAATAACCACTTCACATGTAATAACCACTTTACACGTAACAACTTCACATGTAATAACCCCTTTACATGTAACAACCCCTTTAATGTAATAACCTCTTTAAATGTAATAACCCCTTTACATGTAACAACCCCTTTACATGTAACAACCCTTTTACATGTAATAACCACTTCACATGTAATAACCCCTTTACATGTAACAACCCCTTTACATGTAATAACCCCTTTACATGTAATAAACCCTTTACTTGTAATAACCCCTTTACATATAACAACCCCTTTACATGTAATAACCCCTTTATTTGTAAGAACCACTTTACATGTAACAACTTCACATGTAATAACCCCTTTACATGTAACAACCCCTTCACATGTAACAACCCCTTTACATGTAACAACCCCTTTAATGTAATAACCTCTTTAAATGTAATAACCCCTTTACATGTAACAACCCCTTTACATGTAACAACCCCTTCACATGTAATAACCACTTCACATGTAATAATCCCTTTACATGTAACAACCCCTTTACATGTAATAACCCCTTTATATGTAACAACCCCTTTACATGTAATAAGCCCTTTACATGTAATAACCACTTTACACTTTACATGTAATCACCACTTTACATGTAATAACCACTTTAAATGTAATAACCACTTTACATGTAATAATCACTTTACATGAAGTAACAACTTTACACATAGTAACCACTTTACACGTAATAATCCCTTTACTTGTAATAACCACTTTACATGTAATAACCACTTTAAACGTAATAACCACTTTACATGCAATAACTCATTTACTTGCAATAACCACTTTACAAGTCATAACCCCTTTACATTTAATAAACCATTTACATGCAATAACCACTTTACATGTAATAACCACTTTACACTTTACATGTAATAACCACTTTACACTTCACATGTAATAACCACTTTACTTGTAATAACCACTTTACATGTAACAACTTCACATGTGATAACCACTATACATGTAACAACCACTTTACATGTAATAACCACTTTACATGTAATAACCACTTTCCATGTAATGACTTCGCATGTAACAACTCCTTTACATGTAATAACCCCTTTAAATGTAATAACCCCTTTAAATGTAATAACCCCGTTACATGTAATAACCCCTTTACTTGTAATAAACACTTTACATGTAACAACTGCACATGTAATAACCGCTTTACGTGTAACAACCACTTTACATGTAATAACCACTTTATATGTAATGACTTCACATGTAATAACCACTTTACATATAATAACCTCTTTACTTGTAATAACCACTTTAAATGTAATAACCACTTTCCATGTAATAGACATTTTACATGTAATAGCTCATTTACTTGCAATAACCACTTTACATGTAGTAACCACTTTACTTGTAATAACCCCTTTACATGTAACAACCACTTTACATGTAACAACCCCTTTACATGTAATAACCCCTTTACTTGTAATAACCCCTTTACATGTAATAACCCCTTTATTTGCAATAACCACTTCACATGTAATAACTTCACATGTAATAACCCCTTTACATGTAACAACCCCTTTACATGCAATAACCCCTTTACATGTAATAACCCCTTTACTTGTAATAACCCCTTTACATGTAATAACCACTTCACATGTAATAACCCCTTTACATGTAACAACCCCTTTACATGTAATAACCTCTTTAAATGTAATAACCCCTTTACATGTAACAACCCCTTTACATGTAACAACCCCTTTACATGTAATAACCCCTTTACATGTAATAACCCCTTTACATGTAATAACCCCTTTACATGTAACAACCCCTTTACATGTAATAACCCCTTTATTTGTAATAACCACTTTACATGTAACAACTTCACATGTAATAACCCCTTTACATGTAACAACCCCTTCACATGTAATAACCACTTCACATGTAATAATCCCTTTACATGTAACAACCCATTTACATGTAATAACCCCTTTATATGTAACAACCCCTTTACATGTAAAAAGCCCTTTACATGTAATAACCCCTTTACATGTAATAACCACTTTACACTTTGTATGTAATCACCGCTTTACATGTAATAACCACTTTACACGTAATAATCCCTTTACTTGTAATAACCACTTTACATGTAATAACCACTTTAAACGTAATAACCACTTTACATGTAATAAACATTTTACGTGCAATAACTCATTTACTTGCAATAACCACTTTCAAAGTCATAACCCCTTTACATTTAATAAACCATTTACATGCAATAACCACTTTACATGTAATAACCACTTTACACTTTACAAGTAATAACCACTTTACACTTCACATGTAATAACCACTTTACTTGTAATAACCACTTTACTTGTAACAAATTCACATGTAATAACCACTATACATGTAACAACCACTTTACATGTAATAACCACTTTACATGTAATGACTTCACGTGTAATAACCACTTTACATGTAGTAACAACTTTACAGGTAATAACTACTTTGCACGTAATAACCACTCTGCATGCAACTACTTCACATGTCATAACTCCTTTACATGTAATAACCCCTTTAAATGTAATAACCCCTTTAAATGTAATAACCCCGTTACATGTAATAACCCCTTTACTTGTAATAACCACTTTACATGTAACAACTGCACATGTAATAACCGCTTTACGTGTAACAACCACTTTCAATGTAATAACCACTTTAAATGTAATGACTTCACATGTAATAACCACTTTACATGTAATAACCTCTTTACATGTAATAACCACTTTAAATGTAATAACCACTTTCCATGTAATAGACATTTTACATGTAATAGCTCATTTACTTGCAATAACCACTTTACATGTAGTAACCACTTTACATGTAATAACCCTTTACATTTAATAAACCATTTACATGTAATAACCACTTTACACGTAAAAACCACTTTACACTTCACATGTAATAACCTCTTTACTTGTAACAACCACTTTAAATGTAATAACCACTTTCCATGTGATAAACATTTCACACGTAACAGCTCATTTACTTGCAATAACCACTTTACATGTAGTAACCACTTTACATGTAATAACCCTTTACATTTAATAACCCCTTTACTTGTAATAATCACTTTACATGTAGTAACCACTTTACATGTAATAACCCCTTTACATGTAATAACCCCTTTACTTGTAATAACCACTTTACATGTAGTAACCACTTTACATGTAGTAACCACTTTACATTTAATACACCCTTTACATGTAATAACCACTTCGCATGTAATAACCACTTCACATGTAATAACCCCTTTACATGTAATAACCCCTTTACATGTAATAACCCCTTTACTTGTAATAACCCCTTTACATGTAATAACCACTTCACATGTAATAACCACTTTACATGTAACAACTTCACATGTAATAACCCCTTTACATGTAACAAACCCTTTACATGTAATAACCCCTTTACATGTAACAACCCCTTCACATGTAATAACCACTTCACATGTAATAATCCCTTTACATGTAACAACCCCTTTACATGTAATAACCTCTTTAAATGTAATAACCCCTTTACATGTAACAACCCCTTTACATGTAACAACCCCTTTACATGTAATAACCACTTCACATGTAATAACCCCTTTACATGTAACAACCCCTTTACATGTAATAACCACTTTACATGTAATAACCCTTTACATTTAATAAACCATTTACATGTAATAACCACTTTACACGTAATAACCACTTTACACTTCACATGTAATAACCCCTTTACTTGTAATAACCCCTTTACATGTAATAACCCCTTTACTTGTAATAACCACTTTACATGTAGTAACCACTTTACATGTAGTAACCACTTTACATTTAATACACCCTTTACATGTAATAACCACTTCGCATGTAATAACCACTTCACATGTAATAACCCCTTTACATGTAATAACCCCTTTACTTGTAATAACCCCTTTACATGTAATAACCACTTCACATGTAATAACCACTTTACATGTAACAACTTCACATGTAATAACCCCTTTACATGTAACAACCCCTTTACATGTAATAACCCCTTTACATGTAACAACCCCTTCACATGTAACAACCCCTTCACATGTAATAACCACTTCACATGTAATAATCCCTTTACATTTAACAACCCCTTTACATGTAATAAGCCCTTTACATGTAACAACCCCTTTACATGTAATAAGCCCTTTATATGTAATAACCCCTTTACTTGTAATAACCCCTTTACATGTAATAACCACTTCACATGTAATAACCACTTTACATGTAACAACTTCACATGTAATAACCCCTTTACATGTAACAACCCCTTTAATGTAATAACCTCTTTAAATGTAATAACCCCTTTACATGTAACAACCCCTTTACATGTAACAACCCCTTTACATGTAATAACCACTTCACATGTAATAACCCCTTTACATGTAACAACCCCTTTACATGTAATAACCCCTTTACATGTAAGAACCCCTTTACTTGTAATAACCCCTTTACATGTAACAACCCCTTTACATGTAATAACCCCTTTATTTGTAAGAACCACTTTACATGTAACAACTTCACATGTAATAACCCCTTTACATGTAACAACCCCTTCACATGTAACAACCCCTTTACATGTAACAACCCCTTTACATGTAATAACCACTTCACATGTAATAACCCCTTTACATGTAACAACCCCTTTAATGTAATAACCTCTTTAAATGTAATAACCCCTTTACATGTAACAACCCCTTTACATGTAACAACCCCTTCACATGTAATAACCACTTCACATGTAATAATCCCTTTACATGTAACAACCCCTTTACATGTAATAACCCCTTTATATGTAACAACCCCTTTACATGTAATAAGCCCTTTACATGTAATAACCACTTTACACTTTACATGTAATCACCACTTTACATGTAATAACCACTTTAAATGTAATAACCACTTTACATGTAATAATCACTTTACATGAAGTAACAACTTTACACATAGTAACCACTTTACACGTAATAATCCCTTTACTTGTAATAACCACTTTACATGTAATAACCACTTTAAACGTAATAACCACTTTACATGCAATAACTCATTTACTTGCAATAACCACTTTACAAGTCATAACCCCTTTTCATTTAATAAACCATTTACATGCAATAACCACTTTACATGTAATAACCACTTTACACTTTACATGTAATAACCACTTTACACTTCACATGTAATAACCACTTTACTTGTAATAACCACTTTACATGTAACAACTTCACATGTGATAACCACTATACATGTAACAACCACTTTACATGTAATAACCACTTTACATGTAATAACCACTTTACATGTAATGACTTCGCATGTAACAACCACTTTACATGTAGTAACAACTTTACAGGTAATAACTACTTTGCACGTAATAACCACTCTGCATGCAACTACTTCACATGTCATAACTCCTTTACATGTAATAACCCCTTTAAATGTAATAACCCCTTTAAATGTAATAACCCCGTTACATGTAATAACCCCTTTACTTGTAATAACCACTTTACATGTAACAACTGCACATGTAATAACCGCTTTACGTGTAACAACCACTTTACATGTAATAACCACTTTAAATGTAATGACTTCACATGTAATAACCACTTTACATATAATAACCTCTTTACTTGTAATAACCACTTTAAATGTAATAACCACTTTCCATGTAATAGACATTTTACATGTAATAGCTCATTTACTTGCAATAACCACTTTACATGTAGTAACCACTTTACTTGTAATAACCCCTTTAAATGTAATAACCCCTTTACATGTAACAAACCCTTTACATGTAACAACCCCTTTACATGTAATAACCCCTTTACTTGTAATAACCCCTTTACATGTAATAACCCCTTTATTTGCAATAACCACTTCACATGTAATAACTTCACATGTAATAACCCCTTTACATGTAACAACCCCTTTACATGCAATAACCCCTTTACATGTAATAACCCCTTTACTTGTAATAACCCCTTTACATGTAATAACCACTTCACATGTAATAACCACTTTACATGTAACAACTTCACATGTAATAACCCCTTTACATGTAACAACCCCTTTACATGTAATAACCTCTTTAAATGTAATAACCCCTTTACATGTAACAACCCCTTTACATGTAACAACCCCTTTACATGTAATAACCACTTCACATGTAATAACCCCTTTACATGTAATAACCCCTTTACATGTAATAACCCCTTTACTTGTAATAACCCCTTTACATGTAACAACCCCTTTACATGTAATAACCCCTTTATTTGTAATAACCACTTTACATGTAACAACTTCACATGTAATAACCCCTTTACATGTAACAACCCCTTCACATGTAATAACCACTTTACACGTAATAACCACTTTACACTTCACATGTAATAACCCCTTTACTTGTAATAACCACTTTACATGTAACAACTTCACATGTAATAACCTCTTTACTTGTAATAACCACTTTAAATGTAATAACCACTTTCCATGTAATAAACATTTTACATGTAATAGCTCATTTACTTGCAATAACCACTTTACATGTAGTAACCACTTTACATGTAATAACCCTTTACATTTAATAACCCCTTTACTTGTAATAATCACTTTACATGTAGTAACCACTTTACATGTAATAACCCCTTTACATGTAATAACCCCTTTACTTGTAATAACCACTTTACATGTAGTAACCACTTTACATGTAGTAACCACTTTACATTTAATACACCCTTTACATGTAATAACCACTTCGCATGTAATAACCACTTCACATGTAATAACCCCTTTACATGTAATAACCCCTTTACATGTAATAACCACTTTACTTGTAATAACCCCTTTACATGTAATAACCACTTCACATGTAATAACCACTTTACATGTAACAACTTCACATGTAATAACCCCTTTACATGTAACAACCCCTTTACATGTAATAACCCCTTTACTTGTAATAACCCCTTTACATGTAACAACCCCTTTACATGTAACAACCCCTTCACATGTAACAACCCCTTCACATGTAATAACCACTTCACATGTAATAATCCCTTTACATGTAACAACCCCTTTACATGTAATAAGCCCTTTACATGTAACAACCCCTTTACATGTAATAAGCCCTTTATATGTAATAACCCCTTTACTTGTAATAACCCCTTTACATGTAATAACCACTTCACATGTAATAACCACTTTACACGTAACAACTTCACATGTAATAACCCCTTTACATGTAACAACCCCTTTAATGTAATAACCTCTTTAAATGTAATAACCCCTTTACATGTAACAACCCCTTTACATGTAACAACCCTTTTACATGTAATAACCACTTCACATGTAATAACCCCTTTACATGTAACAACCCCTTTACATGTAATAACCCCTTTACATGTAATAAACCCTTTACTTGTAATAACCCCTTTACATATAACAACCCCTTTACATGTAATAACCCCTTTATTTGTAAGAACCACTTTACATGTAACAACTTCACATGTAATAACCCCTTTACATGTAACAACCCCTTCACATGTAACAACCCCTTTACATGTAACAACCCCTTTAATGTAATAACCTCTTTAAATGTAATAACCCCTTTACATGTAACAACCCCTTTACATGTAACAACCCCTTCACATGTAATAACCACTTCACATGTAATAATCCCTTTACATGTAACAACCCCTTTACATGTAATAACCCCTTTATATGTAACAACCCCTTTACATGTAATAAGCCCTTTACATGTAATAACCACTTTACACTTTACATGTAATCACCACTTTACATGTAATAACCACTTTAAATGTAATAACCACTTTACATGTAATAATCACTTTACATGAAGTAACAACTTTACACATAGTAACCACTTTACACGTAATAATCCCTTTACTTGTAATAACCACTTTACATGTAATAACCACTTTAAACGTAATAACCACTTTACATGCAATAACTCATTTACTTGCAATAACCACTTTACAAGTCATAACCCCTTTACATTTAATAAACCATTTACATGCAATAACCACTTTACATGTAATAACCACTTTACACTTTACATGTAATAACCACTTTACACTTCACATGTAATAACCACTTTACTTGTAATAACCACTTTACATGTAACAACTTCACATGTGATAACCACTATACATGTAACAACCACTTTACATGTAATAACCACTTTACATGTAATAACCACTTTCCATGTAATGACTTCGCATGTAACAACTCCTTTACATGTAATAACCCCTTTAAATGTAATAACCCCTTTAAATGTAATAACCCCGTTACATGTAATAACCCCTTTACTTGTAATAAACACTTTACATGTAACAACTGCACATGTAATAACCGCTTTACGTGTAACAACCACTTTACATGTAATAACCACTTTATATGTAATGACTTCACATGTAATAACCACTTTACATATAATAACCTCTTTACTTGTAATAACCACTTTAAATGTAATAACCACTTTCCATGTAATAGACATTTTACATGTAATAGCTCATTTACTTGCAATAACCACTTTACATGTAGTAACCACTTTACTTGTAATAACCCCTTTACATGTAACAACCCCTTTACATGTAACAACCCCTTTACATGTAATAACCCCTTTACTTGTAATAACCCCTTTACATGTAATAACCCCTTTATTTGCAATAACCACTTCACATGTAATAACTTCACATGTAATAACCCCTTTACATGTAACAACCCCTTTACATGCAATAACCCCTTTACATGTAATAACCCCTTTACTTGTAATAACCCCTTTACATGTAATAACCACTTCACATGTAATAACCCCTTTACATGTAACAACCCCTTTACATGTAATAACCTCTTTAAATGTAATAACCCCTTTACATGTAACAACCCCTTTACATGTAACAACCCCTTTACATGTAATAACCCCTTTACATGTAATAACCCCTTTACATGTAATAACCCCTTTACATGTAACAACCCCTTTACATGTAATAACCCCTTTATTTGTAATAACCACTTTACATGTAACAACTTCACATGTAATAACCCCTTTACATGTAACAACCCCTTCACATGTAATAACCACTTCACATGTAATAATCCCTTTACATGTAACAACCCATTTACATGTAATAACCCCTTTATATGTAACAACCCCTTTACATGTAAAAAGCCCTTTACATGTAATAACCCCTTTACATGTAATAACCACTTTACACTTTGTATGTAATCACCGCTTTACATGTAATAACCACTTTACACGTAATAATCCCTTTACTTGTAATAACCACTTTACATGTAATAACCACTTTAAACGTAATAACCACTTTACATGTAATAAACATTTTACGTGCAATAACTCATTTACTTGCAATAACCACTTTCAAAGTCATAACCCCTTTACATTTAATAAACCATTTACATGCAATAACCACTTTACATGTAATAACCACTTTACACTTTACAAGTAATAACCACTTTACACTTCACATGTAATAACCACTTTACTTGTAATAACCACTTTACTTGTAACAAATTCACATGTAATAACCACTATACATGTAACAACCACTTTACATGTAATAACCACTTTACATGTAATGACTTCACGTGTAATAACCACTTTACATGTAGTAACAACTTTACAGGTAATAACTACTTTGCACGTAATAACCACTCTGCATGCAACTACTTCACATGTCATAACTCCTTTACATGTAATAACCCCTTTAAATGTAATAACCCCTTTAAATGTAATAACCCCGTTACATGTAATAACCCCTTTACTTGTAATAACCACTTTACATGTAACAACTGCACATGTAATAACCGCTTTACGTGTAACAACCACTTTCAATGTAATAACCACTTTAAATGTAATGACTTCACATGTAATAACCACTTTACATGTAATAACCTCTTTACATGTAATAACCACTTTAAATGTAATAACCACTTTCCATGTAATAGACATTTTACATGTAATAGCTCATTTACTTGCAATAACCACTTTACATGTAGTAACCACTTTACATGTAATAACCCTTTACATTTAATAAACCATTTACATGTAATAACCACTTTACACGTAAAAACCACTTTACACTTCACATGTAATAACCTCTTTACTTGTAACAACCACTTTAAATGTAATAACCACTTTCCATGTGATAAACATTTCACACGTAACAGCTCATTTACTTGCAATAACCACTTTACATGTAGTAACCACTTTACATGTAATAACCCTTTACATTTAATAACCCCTTTACTTGTAATAATCACTTTACATGTAGTAACCACTTTACATGTAATAACCCCTTTACATGTAATAACCCCTTTACTTGTAATAACCACTTTACATGTAGTAACCACTTTACATGTAGTAACCACTTTACATTTAATACACCCTTTACATGTAATAACCACTTCGCATGTAATAACCACTTCACATGTAATAACCCCTTTACATGTAATAACCCCTTTACATGTAATAACCCCTTTACTTGTAATAACCCCTTTACATGTAATAACCACTTCACATGTAATAACCACTTTACATGTAACAACTTCACATGTAATAACCCCTTTACATGTAACAAACCCTTTACATGTAATAACCCCTTTACATGTAACAACCCCTTCACATGTAATAACCACTTCACATGTAATAATCCCTTTACATGTAACAACCCCTTTACATGTAATAACCTCTTTAAATGTAATAACCCCTTTACATGTAACAACCCCTTTACATGTAACAACCCCTTTACATGTAATAACCACTTCACATGTAATAACCCCTTTACATGTAACAACCCCTTTACATGTAATAACCCCTTTACATGTAATAACCCCTTTACTTGTAATAACCCCTTTATTTGTAATAACCACTTTACATGTAACAACTTCACATGAAATAACCCCTTTACATGTAACAACCCCTTCACATGTAATTACCACTTCACATGTAATAATCACTTTACATGTAACAACCCCTTTACATGTAATAACCCCTTTATATGTAACAACCCCTTTACATGTAATAAGCCCTTTACATGTAATAACCCCTTTACATGTAATAACCACTTTACACTTTACATGTAATCACCACTTTACATGTAATAACCTCTTTACATGTAATAACCACTTTAAATGTAATAACCACTTTCCATGTAATAGACATTTTACATGTAATAGCTCATTTACTTGCAATAACCACTTTACATGTAGTAACCACTTTACATGTAATAACCCTTTACATTTAATAAACCATTTACATGTAATAACCACTTTACACGTAAAAACCACTTTACACTTCACATGTAATAACCTCTTTACTTGTAACAACCACTTTAAATGTAATAACCACTTTCCATGTGATAAACATTTCACACGTAACAGCTCATTTACTTGCAATAACCACTTTACATGTAGTAACCACTTTACATGTAATAACCCTTTACATTTAATAACCCCTTTACTTGTAATAATCACTTTACATGTAGTAACCACTTTACATGTAATAACCCCTTTACATGTAATAACCCCTTTACTTGTAATAACCACTTTACATGTAGTAACCACTTTACATGTAGTAACCACTTTACATTTAATACACCCTTTACATGTAATAACCACTTCGCATGTAATAACCACTTCACATGTAATAACCCCTTTACATGTAATAACCCCTTTACATGTAATAACCACTTCACATGTAATAACCACTTTACATGTAACAACTTCACATGTAATAACCCCTTTACATGTAACAAACCCTTTACATGTAATAACCCCTTTACATGTAACAACCCCTTCACATGTAATAACCACTTCACATGTAATAATCCCTTTACATGTAACAACCCCTTTACATGTAATAACCTCTTTAAATGTAATAACCCCTTTACATGTAACAACCCCTTTACATGTAACAACCCCTTTACATGTAATAACCACTTCACATGTAATAACCCCTTTACATGTAACAACCCCTTTACATGTAATAACCCCTTTACATGTAATAACCCCTTTACTTGTAATAACCCCTTTATTTGTAATAACCACTTTACATGTAACAACTTCACATGAAATAACCCCTTTACATGTAACAACCCCTTCACATGTAATTACCACTTCACATGTAATAATCACTTTACATGTAACAACCCCTTTACATGTAATAACCCCTTTATATGTAACAACCCCTTTACATGTAATAAGCCCTTTACATGTAATAACCCCTTTACATGTAATAACCACTTTACACTTTACATGTAATCACCACTTTACATGTAATAACCACTTTAAATGTAATAACCACTTTACATGTAATAATCACTTTACATGAAGTAACAACTTTACACATAGTAACCACTTTACACGTAATAATCCCTTTACTTGTAATAACCACTTTACATGTAATAACCACTTTAAACGTAATAACCACTTTACATGCAATAACCCAATTACAAGCAATAACCCCTTGACATGTAATGCCAAATTTACATGTACTATCCACTTTACATGTAATAACCTCTTCACTTGTAATAACCACTTTAAATGTAATAACCACTTTACATGTAATAAACATTTTACATGCAATAACTCATTTACTTGCAATAACCACTTTACAAGTCATAACCCCTTTACATTTAATAAACCATTTACATGCAATAACCACTTTACATGTAATAACCACTTTACACTTTACATGTAATAACCACTTTACACTTCACATGTAATAACCACTTTACGTGTAACAACCACTTTACATGTAATAACCACTTTAAATGTAATGACTTCACATGTAATAACCACTTTACATGTAATAACGTCTTTACTTGTAATAACCACTTTAAATGTAATAACCACTTTCCATGTAATAGACATTTTACATGTAATAGCTCATTTACTTGCAATAACCACTTTACATGTAGTAACCACTTTACATGTAATAACCCTTTACATTTAATAAACCATTTACATGTAATAACCACTTTACACGTAATAACCACTTTACACTTCACATGTAATAACCCCTTTAAATGTAATAACCCCTTTACATGTAACAACCCCTTTACATGTAACTACCCCTTTACATGTAATAACCCCTTTACTTGTAATAACCCCTTTACATGTAATAACCCCTTTATTTGCAATTACCACTTCACATATAATAACTTCACATGTAATAACCCCTTTACATGTAACAACCACTTTACATGTAATAACCACTTTACATGTAATGACTTCGCATGTAACAACCACTTTACATGTAGTAACAACTTTACAGGTAATAACTACTTTGCACGTAATAACCACTCTGCATGCAACTACTTCACATGTCATAACTCCTTTACATGTAATAACCCCTTTAAATGTAATAACCCCTTTAAATGTAATAACCCCGTTACATGTAATAACCCCTTTACTTGTAATAACCACTTTACATGTAACAACTGCACATGTAATAACCGCTTTACGTGTAACAACCACTTTACATGTAATAACCACTTTAAATGTAATGACTTCACATGTAATAACCACTTTACATATAATAACCACTTTCCATGTAATAGACATTTTACATGTAATAGCTCATTTACTTGCAATAACCACTTTACATGTAGTAACCACTTTACTTGTAATAACCCCTTTAAATGTAATAACCCCTTTACATGTAACAAACCCTTTACATGTAACAACCCCTTTACATGTAATAACCCCTTTACTTGTAATAACCCCTTTACATGTAATAACCCCTTTATTTGCAATAACCACTTCACATGTAATAACTTCACATGTAATAACCCCTTTACATGTAACAACCCCTTTACATGCAATAACCCCTTTACATGTAATAACCCCTTTACTTGTAATAACCCCTTTACATGTAATAACCACTTCACATGTAATAACCACTTTACATGTAACAACTTCACATGTAATAACCCCTTTACATGTAACAACCCCTTTACATGTAATAACCTCTTTAAATGTAATAACCCCTTTACATGTAACAACCCCTTTACATGTAACAACCCCTTTACATGTAATAACCACTTCACATGTAATAACCCCTTTACATGTAATAACCCCTTTACATGTAATAACCCCTTTACTTGTAATAACCCCTTTACATGTAACAACCCCTTTACATGTAATAACCCCTTTATTTGTAATAACCACTTTACATGTAACAACTTCACATGTAATAACCCCTTTACATGTAACAACCCCTTTACATGTAATAACCCCTTTACTTGTAATAACCCCTTTACATGTAATAACCCCTTTATTTGCAATAACCACTTCACATGTAATAACTTCACATGTAATAACCCCTTTACATGTAACAACCCCTTTACATGCAATAACCCCTTTACATGTAATAACCCCTTTACTTGTAATAACCCCTTTACATGTAATAACCACTTCACATGTAATAACCCCTTTACATGTAACAACCCCTTTACATGTAATAACCTCTTTAAATGTAATAACCCCTTTACATGTAACAACCCCTTTACATGTAACAACCCCTTTACATGTAATAACCCCTTTACATGTAATAACCCCTTTACATGTAACAACCCCTTTACATGTAATAACCCCTTTATTTGTAATAACCACTTTACATGTAACAACTTCACATGTAATAACCCCTTTACATGTAACAACCCCTTCACATGTAATAACCACTTCACATGTAATAATCCCTTTACATGTAACAACCCATTTACATGTAATAACCCCTTTATATGTAACAACCCCTTTACATGTAAAAAGCCCTTTACATGTAATAACCCCTTTACATGTAATAACCACTTTACACTTTGTATGTAATCACCGCTTTACATGTAATAACCACTTTACACGTAATAATCCCTTTACTTGTAATAACCACTTTACATGTAATAACCACTTTAAACGTAATAACCACTTTACATGTAATAAACATTTTACGTGCAATAACTCATTTACTTGCAATAACCACTTTCAAAGTCATAACCCCTTTACATTTAATAAACCATTTACATGCAATAACCACTTTACATGTAATAACCACTTTACACTTTACAAGTAATAACCACTTTACACTTCACATGTAATAACCACTTTACTTGTAATAACCACTTTACTTGTAACAAATTCACATGTAATAACCACTATACATGTAACAACCACTTTACATGTAATAACCACTTTACATGTAATGACTTCACGTGTAATAACCACTTTACATGTAGTAACAACTTTACAGGTAATAACTACTTTGCACGTAATAACCACTCTGCATGCAACTACTTCACATGTCATAACTCCTTTACATGTAATAACCCCTTTAAATGTAATAACCCCTTTAAATGTAATAACCCCGTTACATGTAATAACCCCTTTACTTGTAATAACCACTTTACATGTAAGAACTGCACATGTAATAACCGCTTTACGTGTAACAACCACTTTCAATGTAATAACCACTTTAAATGTAATGACTTCACATGTAATAACCACTTTACATGTAATAACCTCTTTACATGTAATAACCACTTTAAATGTAATAACCACTTTCCATGTAATAGACATTTTACATGTAATAGCTCATTTACTTGCAATAACCACTTTACATGTAGTAACCACTTTACATGTAATAACCCTTTACATTTAATAAACCATTTACATGTAATAACCACTTTACACGTAAAAACCACTTTACACTTCACATGTAATAACCTCTTTACTTGTAACAACCACTTTAAATGTAATAACCACTTTCCATGTGATAAACATTTCACACGTAACAGCTCATTTACTTGCAATAACCACTTTACATGTAGTAACCACTTTACATGTAATAACCCTTTACATTTAATAACCCCTTTACTTGTAATAATCACTTTACATGTAGTAACCACTTTACATGTAATAACCCCTTTACATGTAATAACCCCTTTACTTGTAATAACCACTTTACATGTAGTAACCACTTTACATTTAATACACCCTTTACATGTAATAACCACTTCGCATGTAATAACCACTTCACATGTAATAACCCCTTTACATGTAATAACCCCTTTACATGTAATAACCCCTTTACTTGTAATAACCCCTTTACATGTAATAACCACTTCACATGTAATAACCACTTTACATGTAACAACTTCACATGTAATAACCCCTTTACATGTAACAAACCCTTTACATGTAATAACCCCTTTACATGTAACAACCCCTTCACATGTAATAACCACTTCACATGTAATAATCCCTTTACATGTAACAACCCCTTTACATGTAATAACCTCTTTAAATGTAATAACCCCTTTACATGTAACAACCCCTTTACATGTAACAACCCCTTTACATGTAATAACCACTTCACATGTAATAACCCCTTTACATGTAACAACCCCTTTACATGTAATAACCCCTTTACATGTAATAACCCCTTTACTTGTAATAACCCCTTTATTTGTAATAACCACTTTACATGTAACAACTTCACATGAAATAACCCCTTTACATGTAACAACCCCTTCACATGTAATTACCACTTCACATGTAATAATCACTTTACATGTAACAACCCCTTTACATGTAATAACCCCTTTATATGTAACAACCCCTTTACATGTAATAAGCCCTTTACATGTAATAACCCCTTTACATGTAATAACCACTTTACACTTTACATGTAATCACCACTTTACATGTAATAACCACTTTAAATGTAATAACCACTTTACATGTAATAATCACTTTACATGAAGTAACAACTTTACACATAGTAACCACTTTACACGTAATAATCCCTTTACTTGTAATAACCACTTTACATGTAATAACCACTTTAAACGTAATAACCACTTTACATGCAATAACCCAATTACAAGCAATAACCCCTTGACATGTAATGCCAAATTTACATGTACTATCCACTTTACATGTAATAACCTCTTCACTTGTAATAACCACTTTAAATGTAATAACCACTTTACATGTAATAAACATTTTACATGCAATAACTCATTTACTTGCAATAACCACTTTACAAGTCATAACCCCTTTACATTTAATAAACCATTTACATGCAATAACCACTTTACATGTAATAACCACTTTACACTTTACATGTAATAACCACTTTACACTTCACATGTAATAACCACTTTACGTGTAACAACCACTTTACATGTAATAACCACTTTAAATGTAATGACTTCACATGTAATAACCACTTTACATGTAATAACGTCTTTACTTGTAATAACCACTTTAAATGTAATAACCACTTTCCATGTAATAGACATTTTACATGTAATAGCTCATTTACTTGCAATAACCACTTTACATGTAGTAACCACTTTACATGTAATAACCCTTTACATTTAATAAACCATTTACATGTAATAACCACTTTACACGTAATAACCACTTTACACTTCACATGTAATAACCCCTTTAAATGTAATAACCCCTTTACATGTAACAACCCCTTTACATGTAACTACCCCTTTACATGTAATAACCCCTTTACTTGTAATAACCCCTTTACATGTAATAACCCCTTTATTTGCAATTACCACTTCACATATAATAACTTCACATGTAATAACCCCTTTACATGTAACAACCACTTTACATGTAATAACCACTTTACATGTAATGACTTCGCATGTAACAACCACTTTACATGTAGTAACAACTTTACAGGTAATAACTACTTTGCACGTAATAACCACTCTGCATGCAACTACTTCACATGTCATAACTCCTTTACATGTAATAACCCCTTTAAATGTAATAACCCCTTTAAATGTAATAACCCCGTTACATGTAATAACCCCTTTACTTGTAATAACCACTTTACATGTAACAACTGCACATGTAATAACCGCTTTACGTGTAACAACCACTTTACATGTAATAACCACTTTAAATGTAATGACTTCACATGTAATAACCACTTTACATATAATAACCTCTTTACTTGTAATAACCACTTTAAATGTAATAACCACTTTCCATGTAATAGACATTTTACATGTAATAGCTCATTTACTTGCAATAACCACTTTACATGTAGTAACCACTTTACTTGTAATAACCCCTTTAAATGTAATAACCCCTTTACATGTAACAAACCCTTTACATGTAACAACCCCTTTACATGTAATAACCCCTTTACTTGTAATAACCCCTTTACATGTAATAACCCCTTTATTTGCAATAACCACTTCACATGTAATAACTTCACATGTAATAACCCCTTTACATGTAACAACCCCTTTACATGCAATAACCCCTTTACATGTAATAACCCCTTTACTTGTAATAACCCCTTTACATGTAATAACCACTTCACATGTAATAACCACTTTACATGTAACAACTTCACATGTAATAACCCCTTTACATGTAACAACCCCTTTACATGTAATAACCTCTTTAAATGTAATAACCCCTTTACATGTAACAACCCCTTTACATGTAACAACCCCTTTACATGTAATAACCACTTCACATGTAATAACCCCTTTACATGTAATAACCCCTTTACATGTAATAACCCCTTTACTTGTAATAACCCCTTTACATGTAACAACCCCTTTACATGTAATAACCCCTTTATTTGTAATAACCACTTTACATGTAACAACTTCACATGTAATAACCCCTTTACATGTAACAACCCCTTCACATGTAATAACCACTTTACACGTAATAACCACTTTACACTTCACATGTAATAACCCCTTTACTTGTAATAACCACTTTACATGTAACAACTTCACATGTAATAACCTCTTTACTTGTAATAACCACTTTAAATGTAATAACCACTTTCCATGTAATAAACATTTTACATGTAATAGCTCATTTACTTGCAATAACCACTTTACATGTAGTAACCACTTTACATGTAATAACCCTTTACATTTAATAACCCCTTTACTTGTAATAATCACTTTACATGTAGTAACCACTTTACATGTAATAACCCCTTTACATGTAATAACCCCTTTACTTGTAATAACCACTTTACATGTAGTAACCACTTTACATGTAGTAACCACTTTACATTTAATACACCCTTTACATGTAATAACCACTTCGCATGTAATAACCACTTCACATGTAATAACCCCTTTACATGTAATAACCCCTTTACATGTAATAACCACTTTACTTGTAATAACCCCTTTACATGTAATAACCACTTCACATGTAATAACCACTTTACATGTAACAACTTCACATGTAATAACCCCTTTACATGTAACAACCCCTTTACATGTAATAACCCCTTTACTTGTAATAACCCCTTTACATGTAACAACCCCTTTACATGTAACAACCCCTTCACATGTAACAACCCCTTCACATGTAATAACCACTTCACATGTAATAATCCCTTTACATGTAACAACCCCTTTACATGTAATAAGCCCTTTACATGTAACAACCCCTTTACATGTAATAAGCCCTTTATATGTAATAACCCCTTTACTTGTAATAACCCCTTTACATGTAATAACCACTTCACATGTAATAACCACTTTACACGTAACAACTTCACATGTAATAACCCCTTTACATGTAACAACCCCTTTAATGTAATAACCTCTTTAAATGTAATAACCCCTTTACATGTAACAACCCCTTTACATGTAACAACCCTTTTACATGTAATAACCACTTCACATGTAATAACCCCTTTACATGTAACAACCCCTTTACATGTAATAACCCCTTTACATGTAATAAACCCTTTACTTGTAATAACCCCTTTACATATAACAACCCCTTTACATGTAATAACCCCTTTATTTGTAAGAACCACTTTACATGTAACAACTTCACATGTAATAACCCCTTTACATGTAACAACCCCTTCACATGTAACAACCCCTTTACATGTAACAACCCCTTTAATGTAATAACCTCTTTAAATGTAATAACCCCTTTACATGTAACAACCCCTTTACATGTAACAACCCCTTCACATGTAATAACCACTTCACATGTAATAATCCCTTTACATGTAACAACCCCTTTACATGTAATAACCCCTTTATATGTAACAACCCCTTTACATGTAATAAGCCCTTTACATGTAATAACCACTTTACACTTTACATGTAATCACCACTTTACATGTAATAACCACTTTAAATGTAATAACCACTTTACATGTAATAATCACTTTACATGAAGTAACAACTTTACACATAGTAACCACTTTACACGTAATAATCCCTTTACTTGTAATAACCACTTTACATGTAATAACCACTTTAAACGTAATAACCACTTTACATGCAATAACTCATTTACTTGCAATAACCACTTTACAAGTCATAACCCCTTTACATTTAATAAACCATTTACATGCAATAACCACTTTACATGTAATAACCACTTTACACTTTACATGTAATAACCACTTTACACTTCACATGTAATAACCACTTTACTTGTAATAACCACTTTACATGTAACAACTTCACATGTGATAACCACTATACATGTAACAACCACTTTACATGTAATAACCACTTTACATGTAATAACCACTTTCCATGTAATGACTTCGCATGTAACAACTCCTTTACATGTAATAACCCCTTTAAATGTAATAACCCCTTTAAATGTAATAACCCCGTTACATGTAATAACCCCTTTACTTGTAATAAACACTTTACATGTAACAACTGCACATGTAATAACCGCTTTACGTGTAACAACCACTTTACATGTAATAACCACTTTATATGTAATGACTTCACATGTAATAACCACTTTACATATAATAACCTCTTTACTTGTAATAACCACTTTAAATGTAATAACCACTTTCCATGTAATAGACATTTTACATGTAATAGCTCATTTACTTGCAATAACCACTTTACATGTAGTAACCACTTTACTTGTAATAACCCCTTTACATGTAACAACCCCTTTACATGTAACAACCCCTTTACATGTAATAACCCCTTTACTTGTAATAACCCCTTTACATGTAATAACCCCTTTATTTGCAATAACCACTTCACATGTAATAACTTCACATGTAATAACCCCTTTACATGTAACAACCCCTTTACATGCAATAACCCCTTTACATGTAATAACCCCTTTACTTGTAATAACCCCTTTACATGTAATAACCACTTCACATGTAATAACCCCTTTACATGTAACAACCCCTTTACATGTAATAACCTCTTTAAATGTAATAACCCCTTTACATGTAACAACCCCTTTACATGTAACAACCCCTTTACATGTAATAACCACTTCACATGTAATAACCCCTTTACATGTAATAACCCCTTTACATGTAATAACCCCTTTACTTGTAATAACCCCTTTACATGTAACAACCCCTTTACATGTAATAACCCCTTTATTTGTAATAACCACTTTACATGTAACAACTTCACATGTAATAACCCCTTTACATGTAACAACCCCTTCACATGTAATAACCACTTCACATGTAATAATCCCTTTACATGTAACAACCCATTTACATGTAATAACCCCTTTATATGTAACAACCCCTTTACATGTAAAAAGCCCTTTACATGTAATAACCCCTTTACATGTAATAACCACTTTACACTTTGTATGTAATCACCGCTTTACATGTAATAACCACTTTACACGTAATAATCCCTTTACTTGTAATAACCACTTTACATGTAATAACCACTTTAAACGTAATAACCACTTTACATGTAATAAACATTTTACGTGCAATAACTCATTTACTTGCAATAACCACTTTCAAAGTCATAACCCCTTTACATTTAATAAACCATTTACATGCAATAACCACTTTACATGTAATAACCACTTTACACTTTACAAGTAATAACCACTTTACACTTCACATGTAATAACCACTTTACTTGTAATAACCACTTTACATGTAACAACTTCACATGTAATAACCACTATACATGTAACAACCACTTTACATGTAATAACCACTTTACATGTAATGACTTCACGTGTAATAACCACTTTACATGTAGTAACAACTTTACAGGTAATAACTACTTTGCACGTAATAACCACTCTGCATGCAACTACTTCACATGTCATAACTCCTTTACATGTAATAACCCCTTTAAATGTAATAACCCCTTTAAATGTAATAACCCCGTTACATGTAATAACCCCTTTACTTGTAATAACCACTTTACATGTAACAACTGCACATGTAATAACCGCTTTACGTGTAACAACCACTTTCAATGTAATAACCACTTTAAATGTAATGACTTCACATGTAATAACCACTTTACATGTAATAACCTCTTTACATGTAATAACCACTTTAAATGTAATAACCACTTTCCATGTAATAGACATTTTACATGTAATAGCTCATTTACTTGCAATAACCACTTTACATGTAGTAACCACTTTACATGTAATAACCCTTTACATTTAATAAACCATTTACATGTAATAACCACTTTACACGTAAAAACCACTTTACACTTCACATGTAATAACCTCTTTACTTGTAACAACCACTTTAAATGTAATAACCACTTTCCATGTAATAAACATTTCACACGTAACAGCTCATTTACTTGCAATAACCACTTTACATGTAGTAACCACTTTACATGTAATAACCCTTTACATTTAATAACCCCTTTACTTGTAATAATCACTTTACATGTAGTAACCACTTTACATGTAATAACCCCTTTACATGTAATAACCCCTTTACTTGTAATAACCACTTTACATGTAGTAACCACTTTACATGTAGTAACCACTTTACATTTAATACACCCTTTACATGTAATAACCACTTCGCATGTAATAACCACTTCACATGTAATAACCCCTTTACATGTAATAACCCCTTTACATGTAATAACCCCTTTACTTGTAATAACCCCTTTACATGTAATAACCACTTCACATGTAATAACCACTTTACATGTAACAACTTCACATGTAATAACCCCTTTACATGTAACAAACCCTTTACATGTAATAACCCCTTTACATGTAACAACCCCTTCACATGTAATAACCACTTCACATGTAATAATCCCTTTACATGTAACAACCCCTTTACATGTAATAACCTCTTTAAATGTAATAACCCCTTTACATGTAACAACCCCTTTACATGTAACAACCCCTTTACATGTAATAACCACTTCACATGTAATAACCCCTTTACATGTAACAACCCCTTTACATGTAATAACCCCTTTACATGTAATAACCCCTTTACTTGTAATAACCCCTTTATTTGTAATAACCACTTTACATGTAACAACTTCACATGAAATAACCCCTTTACATGTAACAACCCCTTCACATGTAATTACCACTTCACATGTAATAATCACTTTACATGTAACAACCCCTTTACATGTAATAACCCCTTTATATGTAACAACCCCTTTACATGTAATAAGCCCTTTACATGTAATAACCCCTTTACATGTAATAACCACTTTACACTTTACATGTAATCACCACTTTACATGTAATAACCACTTTAAATGTAATAACCACTTTACATGTAATAATCACTTTACATGAAGTAACAACTTTACACATAGTAACCACTTTACACGTAATAATCCCTTTACTTGTAATAACCACTTTACATGTAATAACCACTTTAAACGTAATAACCACTTTACATGCAATAACCCAATTACAAGCAATAACCCCTTGACATGTAATGCCAAATTTACATGTACTATCCACTTTACATGTAATAACCTCTTCACTTGTAATAACCACTTTAAATGTAATAACCACTTTACATGTAATAAACATTTTACATGCAATAACTCATTTACTTGCAATAACCACTTTACAAGTCATAACCCCTTTACATTTAATAAACCATTTACATGCAATAACCACTTTACATGTAATAACCACTTTACACTTTACATGTAATAACCACTTTACACTTCACATGTAATAACCACTTTACGTGTAACAACCACTTTACATGTAATAACCACTTTAAATGTAATGACTTCACATGTAATAACCACTTTACATGTAATAACGTCTTTACTTGTAATAACCACTTTAAATGTAATAACCACTTTCCATGTAATAGACATTTTACATGTAATAGCTCATTTACTTGCAATAACCACTTTACATGTAGTAACCACTTTACATGTAATAACCCTTTACATTTAATAAACCATTTACATGTAATAACCACTTTACACGTAATAACCACTTTACACTTCACATGTAATAACCCCTTTAAATGTAATAACCCCTTTACATGTAACAACCCCTTTACATGTAACTACCCCTTTACATGTAATAACCCCTTTACTTGTAATAACCCCTTTACATGTAATAACCCCTTTATTTGCAATTACCACTTCACATATAATAACTTCACATGTAATAACCCCTTTACATGTAACAACCCCTTTACATGCAATAACCCCTTTACATGTAATAACCCCTTTACTTGTAATAACCCCTTTACATGTAATAACCACTTCACATGTAATAACCACTTTACATGTAACAACTTCACATGTAATAACCCCTTTACATGTAACAACCCCTTTACATGTAATAACCTCTTTAAATGTAATAACCCCTTTACATGTAACAACCCCTTTACATGTAACAACCCCTTTACATGTAATAACCACTTCACATGTAATAACCCCTTTACATGTAATAACCGCTTTACATGTAATAAACCCTTTACTTGTAATAACCCCTTTACATGTAACAACCCCTTTACATGTAATAACCCCTTTACATGTAATAACCACTTCACATGTAATAACCCCTTTACATGTAACAACCCCTTTACATGTAATAACCCCTTTACATGTAATAACCCCTTTACTTGTAATAACCCCTTTACATGTAACAATCCCTTTACATGTAATAACCCCTTTATTTGTAATAACCACTTTACATGTAACAACTTCACATGAAATAACCCCTTTACATGTAACAACCCCTTCACATGTAATAAGCACTTCACATGTAATAATCACTTTACATGTAACAACCCCTTTACATGTAATAACCCCTTTATATGTAACAACCCGTTTACATGTAATAAGCCCTTTACATGTAATAACCCCTTTACATGTAATAACCACTTTACAATTTACATGTAATCACCACTTTACATGTAATAACCACTTTAAATGTAATAACCACTTTACATGTAATAATCACTTTACATGAAGTAACAACTTTACACATAGTAACCACTTTACACGTAATAATCCCTTTACTTGTAATAACCACTTTACATGTAATAACCACTTTAAACGTAATAACCACTTTACATGCAATAACCCAATTACAAGCAATAACCCCTTGACATGCAATGCCAAATTTACATGTACTATCCACTTTACATGTAATAACCTCTTCACTTGTAATAACCACTTTAAATGTAATAACCACTTTACATGTAATAAACATTTTACATGCAATAACTCATTTACTTGCAATAACCACTTTACAAGTCATAACCCCTTTACATTTAATAAACCATTTACATGCAATAACCACTTTACATGTAATAACCACTTTACACTTTACATGTAATAACCACTTTACACTTCACATGTAATAACCACTTTACTTGTAATAACCACTTTACATGTAACAACTTCACATGTAATAACCACTATACATGTAACAACCACTTTACATGTAATAACCACTTTACATGTAATAACCACTTTACACTTCACATGTAATAACCACTTTACTTGTAATAACCACTTTACATGTAACAACTTCACATGTAATAACCACTATACATGTAACAACCACTTTACATGTAATAACCACTTTACATGTAATAACCACTTTACATGTAATGACTTCACATGTAATAACCACTTTACATGTAGTAACAACATTACAGGTAATAACTACTTTGCACGTAATAACCACTCTGCATGCAACTACTTCACATGTCATAACTCCTTTACATGTAATAACCCCTTTAAATGTAATAACCTCTTTAAATGTAATAACCCCGTTACATGTAATAACCCCTTTCCTTGTAATAACCACTTTACATGTAACAACTGCACATGTAATAACCGCTTTACGTGTAACAACCACTTTACATGTAATAACCACTTTAAATGTAAATGACTTCACATGTAAAAACCACTTTACATGTAATAACCTCTTTACTTGTAATAACCACTTTAAATGTTATAACCACTTTCCATGTAATATACATTTTACATGTAATAGCTCATTTACTTGCAATAACCACTTTACATGTAGTAACCACTTTACATGTAATAACCCTTTACATTTAATAAACCATTTACATGTAATAACCACTTTACACGTAATAACCACTTTACACTTCACATGTAATAACCCCTTTACTTGCAATAACCACTTTACATGTAACAACTTAACATGTAATAACCTCTTTACTTGTAATAACCACTTTAAATGTAATAACCACTTTCCATGTAATAAACATTTTACATGTAATAGCTCATTTACTTGCAATAACCACTTTACATGTAGTAACCACTTTACATGTAATAACCCTTTACATTTAATAACCCCTTTACTTGTAATAACCACTTTACATGTAGTAACCACTTTACATGTAATAACCCCTTTACATGTAATAACCCCTTTACATGTAATAACCCCTTTAGTTGTAATAACCACTTTACATGTAGTAACCACTTTACTTGTAGTAACCACTTTACATGTAACAACTTCACATGTAATAACCACTTTACATGTAACAACCACTTTACATGTAATAACCACTTTACATGTAGTAACCACTTTACATGTAATGACTTCACATGTAATAACCACTTTACATGTAACAACCACTTTACATGTAATAACCCCTTTACATGTAACAACCACTTTACATGTAACAACCACTTTACATGTAGTAACCACTTTACATGTAGGAACGACTTTACATGTAATAACCACTTTGCATGGGAAGTGAATCGAAGATGGTCTACAAAAATATATAAAAGGAGGATGTTTGTAGAGTGGCCAATTAGAGCACAGGACTCAGACGACATATAAGATACACTGTTACTGTGAGTTAAAACTGGCAGGCATTCATTTACCCAGTTAAAATGACATTACTTTGACACGACTTGTTAAACCATAAGTATTGATCAAATAAAAAGTTATTACAAAGATATCGGTGAATCGCTCCGTTAAAGTATCCTCGTGGCCAACAGAAAATACAGGAAAGAAATCTTACTCTTCCATTTGAATCCTCAGTGTGGATATAGTCTGAACTCACCGTTCATCGGTTCCTCAGGAAGATGTCAGCCAGAACACTGATGAAGGGGAAGCCGTGCTCGGTCTCTGTCCGCGGTCACATCTACCGGCATCACACTGGTTCACAACCAAAATACGCAGCTTTTAACTTGAAGGAATAACAGTAATGAAACACATTTTTTCCGAACTAGCGCCTCGTGTCCATATTTTCACCCATTATTCCCTCGCTCGTTTGTATCTCTGGCTACACTTTTCCCGCTCCTTTCTTTTAGTCCCGCCTCTCTGAGAACCCGATTGGTTACAATAATCCTCGCTGCTTGTCAATGATTGGCTAACAACAAATTGACACCTGGCCACCCAATACACACACGGGAAAAGGACGAAAGGTTCGAGGGACATTCAAAACGTAGGACACTTCAAGCTATTAAAAACCAATGAAAATGGACTCAAATAAAGTGACTCTCTTGTTCACAGAGTTACAAAGAAAAAATATGTAAACAAATTAGCTCTGTGGTCTTGCTGTTATGGGGTGAGGGGATCAACGAACCCAAATGCAGACACACGGCAAAATCTCTTAGGAATCAGGTCTTTATTTCCCGGGCAGTGAGAACAAACAGGAAATGCACGCCAAGAGTCTGTGTCAATTTGCGCTTCGCCACACGAGGGAATCCCGGGGTTCCCCTTGACACGTGGCCGGGTGACGTAGCCGAACGGCGATGCTCCGCTGGAGGAATCCCCAGATCTCTCCTCAGCGAGCTGATTGGCTGGATCGACTGTGTGACGTCCGCGACTCGACACAGGATCGCCCCAAACCTCGACAGCGGATCTCCGAGGAACGCACTGGAGGGTCTCTTCGTGCAGGTGATGCCCGTGGCTCGACACTGGACGGAACCGGCAGGGTCGACTGTGTGACACTCCTAGCTCGACACAGGATTGCCAAGATTGCAGCAGATGATCTCCGAGGAACGATCTGGAATCTTCTTCGTTCAGGTGGATGCCCGTGGCCCAACACTGAACGGCAGGAAACAGGAAACAGGTCAGAATCGTAATCTCAACAACGGGAGACGGAACGGACTTACTGGACGGGTTGACGGGTAGGCAACGGACGAACTGACACCAGATGGGCAGGAGACCGGAGTATTAGTAGCGGCTGGCGTAATCAATTGGAATGCCGCTCAGCTGTGCTGCCGGAGAGGTGCGGTAGTGGGCGGTGCTTGGAGGAGGGTACTGCTGAGGGAGAAAAACAGACAGGGAAATGACAGGACACAGGAGGAAAGGTATTCGGGGGTTAAACAGAGGAAAACACACTAGGAACAGACAGGAATCCTAACACTTGCACGGCTCGTAGATCACTAACCCAGATAAGTAGATGAGAAAGCTAATGAATTGTTACTCCTTTATGTGGAATTTAATTGCAATTCATTTGTAGTTAACTCAAGTTGCCTTTTATATTATATAGTTAAGAGTCTCTCCTGCGTGATGATGTGCACCAACTGCCTGATTCAAATCCAGTTCAATCTTCTAATGACTCTTAACACGTGCATGCTTTGATAGGCTGAACCATAGAGATCATATCAAGATCTGTAAACTACATGTGATTTCCAGATAACATGACCGAACCTCCTTCATGAGTAATAAGGTGGAGTCACTATTTTTCAGCTTTATTTATTCTTTATTGCAATTAAGGTGAACGTTTCCATTCCGACAGGAAGTAGAACACATTCTTACAAGCGCCCCAAAAATATATTTCACTGACTTTATATTTGGCAACTTATAAGTCTCTAATAAAACATAACAATATAAACAGTTTTATCCATGAAAAAAATACATTGTCCATTTCCACAACGAATACCGAAGAAGGTGATAAAAACAGTAGTTGGTTTAACGACAGCACTACACGTTAAATAAAGTACATTAATACAGAAGAAATAAAGACCCACTTTACAAGAAACACCGCTCAGGTCAGAGATTCGTAGCTTTCTTCGGATCGTGAATCTATTTTAGAGTCTGAAATTTAACCGACAGATGGAGCTCCAAATGAACCACATATGTAACTGATGAGGTCTTTTCTTTTCCAATTATACAAATATATAATAACAATGCTTTTGTTGTATTTATTTCCTGACTGTAACTTCTGTAATATGAGTTCAGTACATCTGATTATGACCAATAAAGCCGCCTCTGACGTAGGCAGTGATCGGATACTGGACAGACGTGTAAATGCATCTTCACAGGTGTTTTAAAGGACTGCAGACGTGGTGCATATTAGTGACACAGTCCTTCTAAATGTAACATCACATACCACACAAGAGAAAACAATGTGAACATGGTGTTTTGTCACTGAGACAAGAGAACTACATCTTCTGGCAGAACCAGAGCTACTGCTGACTGTCTGTGGTCCACAGTCACACTAGAGGAATTCTTGTAGTCAGTTTTCAGACACAGATCTGTATTTTGGGGGGGGAAACGCTTTCTGACTGAGATAAATAGATCGATGTTTAGTTCAGCTCAGCATAGATACCAGAACCAGGGGGAAAGTTCTCTGAAGGTTAACTACGGAACCGGATCGGTGTCATTATCAATGATACACAGAAGGGATTTACAAATCTATTTTTAAATTTACATATTAATAACACTCTCCACGAAAATATTTTTCAATTGCACAAAAATATTTATCATTGTACATACATGTAAACAAAAAATCCATAGATTAAAAATAAGTTTTACAAATTTATTTCCGATGCACTCACAGATATGTCTTGTTTTAAATATATTTTCCTGGTCTAAGACGTTTCGCTCGCTGCAATGAACCACCTGATCAACTCAGTGTGGAGATGTGTCCCACTGCAGGAGGCAGACTGAATATCTGTAGCCATGTGTGAGGTCATGCCTAATACTGCTGACTCGGGGTTCACCTGCAGGTCATCAGTCCACCTGTACATCAGTGTTCAGTCAACATAGGATGGAGGAATTAACCTTTAGTGTTCATTAAAGAAGTCTTCAACCTTTTACTTCCTCTATCAACTATTTATACCTGCTCAACCCTGAGAAGGCTCACCGAGGGTCACAGAGAGGTCACCGAGGGTCACAGACAGGTCACCGAGGGTCACAGAGAGGTCACAGAGGGTCTGGAGCCGAAACACGCGACTACATGAACCTTCAACTTTTGTCAAAATGCATTTAAGCAAATTTCAGTCTGTCAACCGAAGATTTCTTAATAACATTTGCAGGAGTGGTGGCCGTATAATAATCTGTCATTTTCTGTCTGCTTCCTCTCCTCCATGTTCAGTGAGGTGACCACATGGAAACATTTCTACATTTAAACAGGCTCAATGACTGATTTCAAGACTAATGACGTGTAGAGAAATGAGTTCAATTAAAATATCACTATCATACAATTATTTCTTTTTTTTCTGATCAGCAAATCTCGAGGTCATTTTCGAATAATCTTTGTAGGAGATGAAATTATGAATTTTTTTGCTTTCCACTGTGCCACACCAAACTGCAGTAGGTGGTGCAACAGGGGTACCTTCATCATCACTAAAAAAGAAATGCTCCCCACCATGCAGATAGGATTAATCAGGATCTAATAAACGACCCTGTGAACTCTTCTTCATTTCATACAGGTGAGCTGTCACACAGTCACAGTTTATAAGCTGCAGGTAAATTATTGTTCCAGTGTTTGTCCTCCGGTGAGTCCTGAGCTCCTTCACAGACGGGGGGGGATGTCGTTATTTTACTCGAGTAGAAGTCTAATCCTTTCACGATTGTCAAAAATATTTGTCTGGGTTTTTTTTTGCTGTAATTTTGTGCATCTGGATGAGTTCCCATGACTAATCAATAAAGCAGCCTAACTACCAAAATGTGGCGCTGAGTAACAATGAAAACATGTTATTGTAATATAGGTTGCTATGGTTACATTAATCATTTCTCATGGGAAGAATTGGTTTTAGGAATCATGAATATTATTACAACAATGTTGTCAGCTAAACAGACAGATCTGAGCTGACTGAATTTATGTATTCAATCATAAGCCTGGTATTCAGTTTTTGGAATTTATGGGTGAGGTTATCCACGTTTATATTGATATTAAACATGAAACAACATGGGGCAGAGTATCTGAGGTGTGCTTTGGGAAATATAATCACCATACTAACATGAGAATATGAGAATCAAATCTCATGTCTTTGTTCAATATACTGAGTTATTCCCTCCGGTATCCGTCCCTTCTCTGAGCTCATGCCGACCACAAAGCGTGTAACACGTGTTCCAGGCAGCACGCCTCCTTCCTGCTGATACTCTGAGGATTTGATTTTAGCGACGCTAGCTGTTTCCCGTTGCTTCCCGTCTCAATGCTAAGCTAGGCTAACCTCACTCTGACTCCAGCTGAACACAAACATGAGATTGAAATCAATCGTCTTATTTCACATCCACAAAAAAGATATAATGTTTCAAAAATGTCCTCAAATGTGAAGCAAATCATTCAAAGATAACCTCCCTGATTTTGAACTTTGACCTTGGGATATTTTTGCACATGAACAAAAACAGGTTGTGCATCTTTAATAGTTCATGTTATTATCCAGACTGTTTGATTTTCAGACTGAATTATGTTTGAATGAGATTATGAGCTGCTTACTGGGAGTCAGAGTCAAAGCTGCATCAGGACCAACAAATGTTTCCACACTGTGATGTTATTACTTATTATTATACATATCATAATATTATTCCTAATATGATCTAGTCTTGTACTATTTTATTATATCACAAGTTGTAAACTAGATGTTTACTTCATGACATCTATCGGTAAAAGTGTTAACAAGGTGCGGATTAAACACAAAGTAAATCACAACCAAACTGTGAGATGAAAAATCCTCACAAACAACAGAGCAGAACGAAGACGGCTTCACTGAACTAAATGTTTAAAATCCCTTCATGTAGAGGAGAGAACAAATCCACTGAAACGCACATTAAAACTATGAGATTAGGAGACTTTCATGAATTTGGAGAAATGACTGAATATCTTCGTGTTTTTATCTTCTAGTTTTCAATGGCAGAAAGTCGGGTATGAATGAACCGTGCCTGTGATGTGTTATGAGGTATTTTCAGGTACTTTAGTGTTTACTTTAATGCATCTTTCTATTTTTGTTATGAAGTGCCTCATTGGGACACTTTGTAAAGTGTGAGTGGAGTTCGAAGCTGTTTCTAAAATCTCATTAACACTGACTTGTGCATGTCAGGTCATCGTCTGCTTCTGTGAGAGGTCATGAGCAGAAGGTCGACTGGAGCTGCTTGAAAGCGGCTTGTCGTTCTTTTTTCTCCACTTCCTGCCTTTTGCGTTCTTCTTTTTCCTCTCGAATCTCCGCCTCAAACTTGCTCCCCAGAGAAAGAGCCTGCACCTGGAAACACAAAAAATGACAGCGCCCCCTTCTGTCAACACAAATCATCCTCAAAACCCAAGTGACCCGACATGGCTGCCTCACAGTCAGTCATGTCATGTGACATATTTTCTCAACTACACACAGTATGTAAACACATCATTTTGTCAGGGAGCAGCTCTGGTTATAGAAATGATAAACAGAAGTGGTTGGAAAAGAACACTGAGCCTTTTTCTTTAAAAAAAATTCTGAAGAAAAGTCCTAAAAAAAAGTGCTCATTTTGAATCTGATGTCAGCAACACGTCTCTATAAAGTTGTTCCAGGATCATGTTCACCACTGAGCTGCATCAACTCTTCTTTTAACAACACTCTGGAAACATTGGGGAACTGAGGAGACCAGTTTCTGGAGTTTTGAAAGTGAAATGTGGTCCCATTCTGGCCTGATAGAGGATTTCAGCTGCTCAACAGTTCAGGGTCTCCTTTGTTGTATTGTTCATGTCCTGATGCTCCAGATGTTTTCAATGATTGACAGGTCTGGACTGCAGGAGGCCAGTTTATCAGCGGACTCTTCTACTAGAGAACCATGCTGTTGGAATACGTGCAGAATGTGGTTGGACGTTGTTCTGCTGAAATAAACAAGACCTTCCCTGAAAGAGACGTTGTCTGGATGGCAGCATATGTTGCTCCAAAACCTGAATATATCATTCAGCATTAATGCTTCTTTCCAGATGTTCAAGCTACCCATGCCATGTGCACTAATGCATCCTGTACCATCACAGATGCTGGCTTTAGAACTGAGCTGATAACAAGCTGGATGGTCCCTCTCCTCTTTAACCTGGAGGATGCAGCGTCCATGATTTCCAAACAGAATCTCAGATTGTGATCCATCAGACCTCAGGACAGTTGTCCACTTCACCTCAGTCCATCTTCAATGATCTCGGTCCAGAGAAGGCGGCGGTGTTTCTGGATCATGTTTCTATCTGGTTTCTTCTTTGGAGAGTTTTAACATCATTTGTGGACGCAGCGATGAACTGTGTTCACAGACGATGGTTTTCACAAGTGTTCCTGAGCCCATGCAGTGATTTCCACTCCAGAATAGTGTTTTTAATGCAGTGCTGCCTGAGGGCCCGAAGATCACCACCATCCAATATTGGTTTCCAGCCTTGTCCCTTGTGTTCAGAGATTTCTCCAGATTCTCTGAATCTTTTAATGATATTATGAACCGTAGACGATGAAATCCACTAATTCTTTGTAGTTTTACGTTGAGGAACATTATTCTTAGATTGTTGAACTATTTTCCAACACAGTCTTTCACAGAGTGGTGAACCTCTCCCCATCTTCACTGCTGAGAGACTCCGCCTCTCTGAAATCATCTTTTATACCCAATCACATTACTGATCTGTTGCCATAGTAACCTCATTAGTTGTCAGATGTTGCACCAGGTGTTTATTTTAGCGTAACACCACTATCTTTGTCTTTTGTTGACCCTGTCCGAACTTTTTGTTATGTTGCCACCATCAAATTAAAAATAAACAAATATTTTTCACAAAACAAACAATTCTCAGGTTCAGCATTAGAAATGTTGTCTTTGGTTCTTTTTTAATTGAATATGGGTTTACATGATGATTCTGTTTTTACTTACATTTTACACATTATCTCATCTTTTTTGGAAACTTGGTTTTAAAAACGCTATCATGACTGAAATGGTGACTAACACTGAAAGGTAAATATTACCATGTTTTAACCCCCAGTGCAGGTCACAATGTTAAACATGGCAAACTAAATATCGTCATTCTAAAGATGTAAAGGTCAGAATTATTAGAAGAAAACACAAACTGTCATCATACCTTGGCTTCAAAGAAGTCCTTGGCTCCCATCACTCCCTCAGTGGAGACGTTGATCTCAGACAGTCTGGCCAGAGCCATCAGACCACTCTCCTCCTGCAGCTCTCCAGCTGCTGCTCTCCGGAAGATAAGCAGGAACTACAGGAAGAGAGATGGTTCAAATACGTGCAGTCAAAAAGATGGCATCTCTCAAATCATCACCCACTGGTTTCCTCGCTGTGTCGATATAAAAACAGTAAATCTACTCTTCTGCTTTCAACAAAATCCCTCGAACCCTGCCTGCCCATGAACAGGGCACAGTTTCCCACCATTTGTCTGGTTTGCATCAGCTGCAGGCCAACATGTTCCGAGGTGCACAAATCTCTGATCGGATTTCTTGCGTCTTTTGCAATGCAACACACGTACGTACTAAAACTTTGCGTACGCAGGTTTTCACGCACACATTGGGAAGTATGAAAATAAACGTGACGTGAGAACGTGCGGACCGGACCACAAACTCTTGTCTGGCATTATGACTTAACGATTTCAACCCGCAAAGCACTGAAACTCACCAAATATTTCCAAAAATAAAGTTTCCACCTCAGTTTCTGGGACATGTAGAGTCTAAAAAAAAAAAACATAATTATGTCCAATGAAGACAGGAAATATACAGATGACAGGCCATCTCTCCATCGCCGTATTGTTCCCCTCCGGTTCTTCTTCCACATGAAACTCACCTTACTCACTGTGCTAGTTTAAAATGTCTGCAGAGGAAAACTGCAGTTTTCTCAGTTTACGTGGAGATATTGAAGCCCGTCACGGGCTGTACAGTTACTGAGCCACAAAGATCCAGATCCATTACACATGATTCATTTCTTTACATATTGCATGTTATATAGATCCAGTTTGTCATCAACATTCAAAACAGTGTAATTTGTGCTACAGATCCATGATTGTTCCATAAGCATCTTTCAACTGTAAATGATCTAAACAGATCTAAATTTCAAAAGTAATTCTGCTCAATATTTCCGCAGCGCTGTCTCACCAACAGCAGGTGTGCGTGTGCACGGTTTTGTACATCTGAGAATTATTTTTGCGTACGACATTTTCAGTTTTTGTGCGTATATACACTCTCAGTGTGGACGAGGGTCCACGCTGCTTCATACATCAGGCCCCTGATCGGAGAGACAGATCTGAGATGGCCAGCTTTCACTCCACCATTCAAACTGACTATAAACACATCTGATCTGCGACATGCTTGGACAGCACGTCTTCAACAAGTTCTGAAAACACAAACAGAGGTGCCGTTTCCCACTTTTTTCCAGCCTTGGAAAACAATCAAAGCCCACTCAGTACTTCAACCTCCCTTCCTGCTGTAAAACACAGGGTCACTAACATGCTGCTTGCGTTGAATTATGATTGCAAAATATCCTCATCATGCATACATACTGTAGGTCCCTGAGTAAATTTCAGGCCAAACAGGCTGAGGCGTGTCTGTGCTGCACGGTTGCACATGCGTGTCAACATCAGCAGCTCTGTTGCTGCCAGTCCTAAAATGGAGACATTGAGTTTCCATTTAATTTAATGTGTCTAATGTTTAAGGTCCAACAAGTGACGAATTGTAACCAACCATCAACCATCAGTGATGTCATCGTTGGTTTATGAACGTTATGAATCCTCCAGTTCAGATTCTGTCCGTCACCATCTTGCTAGTTCGGAGCGGTTTGGAGCAGGAAGTGACCATATTTGGACGAGCTGGGGGAGGAGCCAGAGGTGGATCTGACCGATCTGATTGGAAACTTGACGATACTACGTCCCGCCCACCGATAGCTGTAACCTGACTGCACCACAGGCCTGTCAATCAAACAGACACGCCCCCAAAAACAGGTCTTCTTGAATCTTCTTTTCTAATGAATGAGGGATTATTTTCAGATGGACCTCCAGAAAACTAATAAGAAGGAGTGACTTTAGCTAACAACACCGAGATAACTGATGGACACATTTTATTCACTTTGGATTTGATGAGAGAAGTTGAATGGGAGTCTATGGAGCCGGAGGCTTTTTGGAGCCGACCTCTAGTGGCACTCGCTGGTATTGCAGCTGAAGACACTTCTGGATCAGAACCATTTTACAGACCTGAAGCTACGAACTCTTTGATAAACAGTCTGTGGCTACAACAAAAAAAGCAGGCATGGGATTTTTGTTTACCCGCGTTCAGATCGAGACACTGAGGAGAGATAAGGAGAGTTAAAGTATCACCATGATGTAATTAGAGCCTCCACTGGTTTCTGCTGTGATTATATGCTGCACATGTGGTCACAGATCTTCTCCCTGTATATTTTAGCTGGAATCCACACGGCAAACATGAAAAATAGGCGTCGGGTCTTTTCTCTGGATGAAGCACCACATATACAAAAGCATGAGTGGCTTCTCTAAAATCAACAGCCGTGTTTTCCGGGCTTTAAACCTTCACACGTTCACATTTCAACTTTACTCAGCACATAAAAATCTAAAAATGAGCTCTAATGATCATAAACAGTGCGTTTCCCTCACAGGGCTCAGTAAGGTTAACGGCGTGGGTTTATCTTTGTACAGCTGAGTGTTTACAGGTAGAGACACCGTACGATAAGAAGACACACTGAGGTCGCTGCCGGTCGTCCTCTCACCTCTCTGAAGCTCAGTTTGCCATCGAAGTCTTCATCCACCTCTTTGATCATGTTCTTCAGGCCCAGGTGGGTCTGTGGAGCTCCCAGCTTCTCCATCATCAGCTTCAGCTCCATCAGGTCGATGAAGCCATCTTTCCCAGTGTCATAGCTGCAAATGGAACAAACAGCACAGAACAGTTTGACACTTGTTTCACAATGTTTTTCAAAGGAAGGAAGGAAGTGGATCACAGAAGGACTGGAAGACAAGCAGCAGTGCTTGACAGTTCGCTCTCCGTCCACCTTAAAAATATATTTTCTTCTTATGAAGCAGGAACGGCAGCAAAACTGAGAGGACCAAAAGAACCACCTCTCTCTATAGATGAGACAGTTGGGAGAGTACATGACCAGACTGACATCTGAAACACTATTCTGGACTATTAACACCAGCTTCCCATCAGTCAGCGACAGTGATGCCATTTAACCCATCTGTCCATCAGCTGTAGTGCTCATCCTATGAGGGCTGCAGACATCGGGAGGCGGGGAACATCCTGGACAGACCGCAGCCCAAATCTGATTTCTGTCATATCCAGATTGTATTTAGTTTGACTTTTGAAAGTCTGAACAGGAGAAAAACACATTCGGAGGTGGTTTGAAATGTCATTCCAGATTTCTACAGATGCGTCTCAGTCCAGCTCTCCGCTGGCTCAGATCAGGTTTCTTGCGTCACTTGTCAACACGTGATGACGTCATTTTCAGAGACAGAATCTCTGCTATGCTAACAGCTATCAGAGAGTGTAGAGGACCACGACAACAACAGTCCACAGAAACAAGCCCAAATAAACTGTCTGCTGACACTTCCGTGTTGGAAAGCTGCGTCACCAGTGAAGCTGCGCGTACGCTGTTACCACGGCAACCTATGCAGATAAGTTGGTGATGTCTGGACAGACCAAATCTGATCTGTTTACTTGCAAATAACAGTGCGGACAGTCAAAAATTCATATTTAAGGAAAGAAATCAGATTTACAGTCTGAGAGAACAACAAGCGTCACATCGACAGGAAGTCTCCAATCAACCTTGTTTCATCTGAACTGTTGTAAAGATCCTTCACTGCGCCAACACATTCACTTCAACCTGAAGGAAGAACAACAGTACGACATCTATCGCAGTCATTGCAGCACCAGGAAGTGTGCAACACTCACACACCTTCTCTAAGAGAGAACCTGTACACTGTTTGCAGGGAATAAATACATCTGTGAACAAACAGTGCAGCAGACACATTAAAATGACACAACCAGTAGTTCAACCCAGAGATCTGATGGAAACAGAGATCACAGTAATAAAAGCTTTTAGAGTGAAAATGCTCCACAATATGAACACATTTAGATGACATGTTTTATTTACTGGTAACTTGTTGAATAATTGCTTAAATACAGCCAATAAATCATCCCGTCAGTTTGCACAAAGCACACAGGTTTAAACACTACTCAGATTGTGTGATTTGATTCATTTATTCTCACATTTCTTCTCCTACTTTCCAGGTTATAACTGAATGTTACAAAACCTTTTGTCTCTGCCTGCATTTAGAGCTCAAAATTCAAGGCAAGATAGGAAGAAAGACGTCACTCTGACGTGTCTGAGAGACTCCAGCAGCCAGTCTGACAGCTGTTATCAGCCAATGGAGGCTTACTCACAGCACGCCTGACAGGAAGTGCATTTATAGAAGCTTTAAGCAGCTGCATGCGTGAGTGAGAGTGAATACATACTTAAGTACGAGAGGGAGGCTAATCTGTTCAGACCAGAAACCAAAGCATTGTTTCATCTCAGCTTTTCAAAGAGCCGTGAAGACCTCCACCCTGTCCTTTAACAATCAGCCAGGCATGACATCACCACCGACAAACCTCCATCCAAAGGTCAGAAACCTGACAAACACCACCCCGATGGAGCGAAGGCCCCCGCTGACCCTCGGCATCATCGCCTGTTCTTATGCTGACATGTTTGTTCTCAAAAGGAGTTTCAGTAGAACAGGCTTCACACATTCATTATTAGGTAGAGCTGGTTATAAGGTCCATGACTGGAAATGACGCAGGACAAAACCAACAGTTTCCCTCTGAAAACATGTTTCAACAAAGCTTGTATTTGAGATAAATATGAAGCATCAGTTGCTCTCAGTAAAATCAACGTGGTTTCTTGCCCAGTTATATTGTTCATAATCATTCTCATTCATTTCCTGGTATAGTACCAAATCACAGCACAAGTTATCAAGGCCCTTAAATTCCTCACAAAAAAAAAAGCCTTTCAGCATTAGAGAGAGGAAGCCAACAATTCAACAACTCCCACGTCAGCAACAGCTGGAAGGAAAAAAAATGTCTTAACTTTGAAACATCTGAATAAAATCACTCTCATGTCCTGGACACCAGAATTGATTTCATCACATCTACTGAATTCTGACAAAAGGTTGGCTTCCTCCTGACCAGGTCCAGAAGATCCATCTCACGGTGCTGCGGTGGAGCCTAGAGAGGATTACCCAATAACACAGCCCCTTAGAGGACTACCCATGTTCTCATGGAACTGGAGTTACGTCCAGTAACTACTATTTGTCCAAAGTGTCACAGAAAGGCTAAAAGGAGAAGTTACATGACAAAGCAGACTGAACAGCAAACAGAAAAAGGAAGCTCAGGGTGGGAATGGAAAAGAAAATTAGAAAGGAACTGATTTATTTTCCAATGAATGAGGGATTATTTTCAGATGGACCTCCAGAAAACTAATAAGAAGGAGTGACTTTAGCTAACAACACCGAGATAACTGATGGACACATTTTATTCACTTTGGATTTGATGAGAGAAGTTGAATGGGAGTCTATGGAGCCGGAGGCTTTTTGGAGCCGACCTCTAGTGGCACTCGCTGGTATTGCAGCTGAAGACACTTCTGGATCAACCTGGAAGCTAGAACATTTTTGAGAAAAAAAAACAACCTTATTACTTTTTTTTAAATTTTATACACTCTATTAATCCCCGAGGGGAAATGTCTTCACTACAGCAGGGGGGCTCTCAGGGGGGAGCTGCTGCAGCAGGCTGCCACGAGCGCAGCGCCAGGTAACCTGACCTGAGGTGCATGTTTTTGGATGATGAGAGGAAGCCGGAGAACCTGGAGAGAACCCACGCAAGCACAGGGAGAACATGCAAACTCCGCACAGAAAGGCCCAGGACCGGATTCGAACCCGGAACCTTTTTTTTGCTGTGAGGCGACAGTGCTAACCACTGCACCACCGTGCTGCCCTTTTACCTTGTTGTGTGTGTGTGTGTGTGTGTGTGTGTGTGTGTGTGTGTGTGTGTGTGTGTCTCGATCTGAACGAGGGTGAACAAAAATCATGAGACTGCTTTTAGATTACAACTCATCACTTGTCAGAATTGAAACATTGGATTATTGATGGCTGGATTAAAGACAAACTCGAGGATTAAATTCATGATTTATAATGAATCAATAATGAATTCATGAGGTTCAGCAGGTGATGAGTTGAAACCAAAAAGCAGTGCAGTGGTTTTTGTTCACCTTCGTTCATAGCGAGACACACCGACACGCGCACACACACACACACACACACACACACACACACACACACACACACACACACACACACACACACACACACACACAGCTCGTCACTGCTCCGTCACATGACCTCCTTCTTCGATGCCGACGCCACGGGGCAGCTCGTGCACATCTCTGCGACACCAACAGCCTCGGGATGAGAACGGGCTCAGAAGCTGTTTGCCAAACACGTGAAAGAAGAAAGGCGAGCAGAAGAAAGACTCTGTGTTTCTATTCTGCACTTTTAATGAGGAGAGACTGCAGTCATTTTGCAAAATTGCCACCTAGAACATAATCAGGAGATATCGTGGCTTTGCACTAATTATTGTGACAGTGATTTCCCAGAGGGGGGGTCAGATTAAACCCAGTTTAATCAGCTGTTGAATAGAGAGACTAAACAATGTGAATCAGCTGTAAGAAGGACCTCATATAACATTTATTTACACAGGATAAAACCAGCATTAAAGATATCGGATGAATATTAAAGCTGTTTAAAGCCACAACTCGTATCAATCAAGACGTTTAGTTCTTCATCTGAGAGGGAAGTGATGCCACATCGCCTGCAACAGTCAGGACTGAGCTGCATTGTTCTGCTGCTTCCTTGTTAATTATAGATGCATGAGCTGTTGGCTCAGTGAGAGAGTGAATTCACTCTCTCTGCTCGCACTCTCCTCCTTCTCCCCCGTTAAGACCCACTCAGCTCAGGACAGAGAACACAACACCAGAGGGTCCCAAGAGCTGCTCCAATTCCTCAGAGACAAGTCAGGATACATATGCATATGTAAAAATACCCAGAACTTGCTCTAAATTCTAACTTTTACTGTGGAAAAAAAAAAATCGAGATAATATCTAAGAGTTTTTGATGAATTGTTGAAAACTGAAATGTGACTTTAAGCTAGAAGCTCTGTGAGGAGGAAAAGTGGGTCAGCAGCGCTGGATGCCCGTTGGGAATGTGGAGTGTGTGAATGGGATCAGCACAACCAAAGAAGGGAGACTAAAGAGATTTGAGTTGGGGGGGGGGGGGGGGGGGGTTGGGGGGGGGGGGGCTGGATCTCCTGCAGGACAAACAAGTTGAGCATTCTCCTCCTGGGGAAGTCTGAACCACACAAACAGTCTCAGAGAACAGCAGCGACTGTCATCTGACTCACCGTCAGCCCAAACTCAGCTAGACCAGGACCAATGTCAGGAATCTGGAGGGCCCCAGATATCTGCAGCCAATCACAGCCCTGCATTCACTGATCAGCTACTGAGTGAATTATTATTCTGGACAATATTCAGGGACTCCCAACGACTCACGGGTGACCTCAGGGACTCCCAACGACTCTGCAGCTATTAAAAAGGTGAAAAAACCTTCCTGCAGTCTGTTCGGACTGAAGAAGCCTTTCATGAGACGCTCTTCCAACCTCCATGCTGACAAACCTTCACATATTTTGGATGCATAAATATATTCAGTGACATGCATGACAACACGCAGAGTACGACGAGTACTACGAGTATTACAAGCATTACCAGTATTACGAGTATTGCGAGAACTACAAGTATTACGAGCATTACGAGCATTACGAGCACTACGAGCACTACCAGTATTACGAGAACTACAAGTATTACGAGTATTACGAGCATTACCAGTATTACGAGTATTACAAGTATTACGAGCATTACGAGCACTACGAGCACTACCAGTATTACGAGAACTACAAGTATTACGAGTATTACGAGCATTACCAGTATTACGAGCACTACCAGTATTACGAGAACTACAAGTATTACGAGTATTACGAGCATTACCAGTATTACGAGTATTACAAGTATTACGAGCATTACGAGCATTACGAGCACTACGAGCACTACCAGTATTACGAGAACTACAAGTATTACGAGTATTACGAGCATTACCAGTATTACGAGTATTACAAGTATTACGAGCATTACGAGCACTACGAGCACTACCAGTATTACGAGAACTACAAGTATTACGAGTATTACGAGCATTACCAGTATTACGAGCACTACCAGTATTACGAGAACTACAAGTATTACGAGCATTACCAGTATTACAACTATTACAAGTATTACGAGCACTACGAGCATTACCAGTATTACAAGTATTACGAGCATTACCAGTATTACGAGTATTACAAGTATTACGAGCACTACAAGTATTACGAGCATTATCAGTATTACAAGTATTGTGAGTATTACGAGTATTCAGGCATCTGGAGTTGAAGATTTAAAACCAAATTTGTTGTTAACTGAATTTTTTTGATCCATCAATCAAGTAATGTTGGAAGTTGGCGAACGTGTGATCGGTGATCCATCATTGGACGTAAACCTAAAAACATGTGAACCAGCACGAGTGATAAACAGACCATAATATGGTCATCTGATCCCGCTGCTCTGAGCCGCTGGGTTCCAGACAGACGAGGTCGGTGGTGAGTTTCAGTCAGAAATCGGTTTTGTCGGAGAGCGACAGGGAGCTGAAGGTTTCTACGCTGCGCTCACCTCCACCGAGGAGAGAAGTCACATGACCCAGAAAACTGAAATACACCTCGGCCCGTCAGCCATGACGTCATCACCGACGTGATCATCTGAGCTGACCTCAATCATGTCTGTATGAAACCAGCAGAAATGACTTCACATGTTCTGTTGAAGGTGCTGCGTGTTCTGGTGCTGCGTGTTCTGGTGCTGCGTGTTCTGGTGCTGCGTGTTCTGGTGCTGCGTGTTCTGGTGCTGCGTGTTCTGGTGCTGCGTGTTCTGGTGCTGCGTGTTCTGGTGCTGCGTGTTCTGGTGCTGCGTGTTCTGGTGCTGCGTGTTCTGGTGCTGCGTGTTCTGGTGCTGCGTGTTCTGGTGCTGCGTGTTCTGGTGCTGCGTGTTCTGGTGCTGCGTGTTCTGGTGCTGCGTGTTCTCGTGCTGCGTGTTCATGTCCATGCTGCTACTGTGCACCGCTAAAAGTCTCATATCATAACCACGACTGTTCACGAGGAGCAGTGAGTACAGACAGACAGAGACAGACAGAGACAGACAGACAGACAGAGACAGACAGACAGACAGAGACAGACAGACAGACAGACAGAGACAGACAGAGACAGACAGACAGAGACAGACAGACAGAGACAGACAGAGACAGACAGACAGAGACAGACAGACAGACAGACAGACAGAGACAGACAGACAGAGACAGACAGAGACAGACAGACAGACAGACAGAGACAGACAGAGACAGACAGCTCAGAGTGAACAGAGGAAGAAAGGAGGTAACACAAACACAGCAGTCCTCTAAATATTCTGTCCGTGACCCCCAGGGGGCGCCAAAGATAGCGTGAGGAAAAGAATACAGAATCTCACACTATTTCTTTTTACTTTCAATACGTACTGCAGCTACTTACAAAGTATGTACTTTTACATGTAGTTTCTGTACAACTGGGACATACTACTGCATCATAGAAATGCATCTTGACCTTTGACTCTCTTCGTCTTATCCTTCGCAAAGTTTCAAATAAAAAGGATGTGATTTGGAACGAGTCGCTTCCTTTTAACATTTCTTCTTCTTCTTCTTCCTCTTCTTCTTCCTCTTCTTCTTCCTCTTCTTCTTCCTTTTGTGGGCGGAGCTTCAGCGCCACCAACTGTCTCTGCAGAGGATTGTGGGTCAGAACTTCCAGAGTATCATGCTGACCTGCAGACTGCAGATGTAGTACAACATCCTGGTACTTTCAACATACTAACTACTGGGACGTACTAAATCTGTTCTTGGCATGGTACTCCGTTGTATTTTGTTATTTTCCAGCTGTTATTGCATGAGAACTGGAAAGTAACAGCAAGCAAAAAAAGATCAAAAGAAGTACAACATATAGTTATTTTTAAAGCCTATTTTCCGGAACATTTGACACACTGAACTGAAAAATGTTGTTTATCTGACGCAATATGAGGTAAACGAGGTCCAATACACAAAGGTTCATATAAAAAGAGCAGTAAACAAACACTTGATCATGGATGAATGTGTTCATATTTAATGTGGACTGGTTCGACCATCCTTCTCGTTAACCTGTCACCGCCCTGCACGGACTGTTTCGGTCAGTGTTATTGTCAACAAAGGTCAGATCCAAATGATCCAAGCTTCATTTATTTGGTTGTATTTTTTATGTTCGGCGTCACAGACAACAGCAGCGGCCTGTTTCATCCCTCTGCTCACGACACGACACGACACGACACGGATGGACGGACCGAGGGCCCCGGAGGGCCCCGGAGGGAGGGCCCCGGAGGGAGGGCCCCGGAGGGCCCCGGTGCACGCAGCGGAGGGCCCCGGTGCACGCAGCGGAGGGCCTGTAGAGAAGCAGCCAGGTGACCGCCACCTCCACCTGCAGGCTTCACGTCAACAACACCATCTTAATCTCATCACGAGCTCCGGCCCTGTGCGCTCATTCAATCTGCGCGGCTGCACGTCGACGGACCGCGGCTCGAACAAAAGAACCGGTTCCGTTCTTACCGTTTGAACATCGCCTCCATGTCTTTGATCTGCTTGCGGGAAAACTCCTTGAACTCCGTGTACGGGTTGAAGACGCGGGTCGCCCGAGGGGCCGCGTTGCCCTCGTTGATGTCCATCCTGCGGGTCAGTTTGGCGGACAGCTCGGACGTCGAGTCGCCGCATGCGGCGTCAAGCTCGTGCGGTTTGGGTCGGACCGGGCTGAGTTCGGGCTCCGGAGACCCGGAGGACTCCTGCGTGGCGGCGAGCCGCGACTGCAGCTTTCTGGCCAGCTCGTCGGATGCCATGCTGAGAAGAGGACGCTGCTGCGGGAGGCTGCCGGAGAGAATGGAGACTGACAGCTTCGAGGACCACTGCAGTCAATCCACCACCGACCGACACGACGGACAACAGCGCTTCCGGCCGCACTTCACAATAAGAGCCGTCTCTACTTGTTTAACACGAACCTGGTTTGCTTCTGCAGATGTGATTTACGTTTCAGTGATGCGATGATTGATTGATTGATTGATTGATTGATTGATTGATTGATTGATTGAACGCTGAAGCAGCTGGATTTTGATCATGTTTCGGTGTCTGTGTGGCTTGTTTGGATTGTTTGGATTCACATCCTGTAAATTAAAGCGTCCCTGTTTGATCTGATGTGTGTGAAGATGTTGACGAGCTTGCACCGACATGTCTTGGACCGACTTCACGGTACCTGAGTCGAGCATTAACAAAGAAAACAATCGATTCACGTGACATCGTAACTGTTTCCTGACAGCGCGTCAAGTTACCTATAGTGATTGTTGTCTCCATGCTTTTATTCTGAAATACCGGATATTATGTCACAGCATTCCGTAACACTAAACTAAAACTACAAATTCCGTTTTGGACATACAGCCTTCAAAATAAAACATGCACGTTCTAAAACTCACGACACGTGAATGTTGTTTTACAATGAAAATATAAAATCTTGTTTACAATGCAGCGGTTGATAATCTATCATCTGTTAATCTGATACTAGTGGGAGTTAGT